>NW_016157302.1:215310-236740 GCF_001687245.7 Rhagoletis zephyria
TATTTTCTACTTTTTAGTCCATTTATAAAAGCGTTGTATATTAAAAAGTTTTTTTTATATTATTTATTTTTTTTTGTTAGTTCAATTGTGGGACATTTTTATGAACTGCTTCGGCTAATACTTCGGCTTTTGTTCTCTTTTTATATCGAGGCTAAGTGCATTGTTCGACGGGGTGATATCATTGCCAAACAGGACTGTGTAACTTAAAGGACTTACAGTGTTCCACATTGATGCGAGCCTCAAAAGCTTTGAATAATATTTGCGAGTATGGCTTTTAGTTTTTACCGCTCAGGTAGGTGGCAGGCCTATAGAAAATATTTCTTAATCAATAATTTTTCAAACACTTTTCGTTTGACACCTATATTATAATACATACTTTATCTTTTTAACTTAATTGAATTAAATTTTCGAAATTGGTGGCAACTCGACTCAAAAATATTTTCAGTAGTAAGCCTTCTTAAACCTTTTTAATTTGATACCCATATTGCAATATTTATCTTACCAATTTAATTTAATAAAATTTTGAAACAGGTGGCAACCCCCCTCAAAAATATTTTCGGTTGTAAGCCTTCATAACCTCTTTCTTTTTACTACCATATTGCAATATCTAATTTATGTCATTAATTTACTTATACTGAAATTTTTAAAATGGTGGCAACTCTCTACTTTTTTCTGAAAAAATAAAAATATTCAAATCGGTCAAGCCGTTTTCGGGTCTTAGCGAGGCTAACGGACAGCAATTCATTTTTATATATAAGATATCTTCTTTTAAAAATGCGCAGGCTCGAAATTGACTTTAGAGCTATGGTCTGGAGGAATTTTTTTCTTAGAATTTTATGAAGAATCCGAATATGCTAGGAACAATGTCGAAAAAAATCGATCCATACAAATTGACCCGCCCTAAATGTATGTATGTGCCATTTTTACCGTTGTATATTTTTTCTCTACTCTGTTATTCCATGGGGAATTCATGCTTTATTTAAATTTAAAAAATTAAATTACTACACCATTTTAATTAATTAGTGTGTAGTCCAATATTGTTTTGTAGAAGTTTCGTTAGAAGGGGCAAATAAGATAGCTGTCCACAATTGAGTAGTCCACTTGCAAAGTGCGCTACGTAAATTTTTTTTCGATTTTTAGTTTTTGGTGGGTTTCATGTAGGAATGTTCGGTATCGTATCGATTTTTCTGAATATCGATATTTCATCGCACGATAATNTGTGTTGTAATCGGCACATCATTATGTACCGCTAACATCGTTAAACCATTAAACCGCCCCTTAATTGTATAATAAGAAGGGACAAGTAAGATAGCATATTCAACAATTGAGTAGTCCACTTGCAAAGTGCGCTATGTAAATTTTTTTTCGATTTTTAGTTTTTGGTGGGTTTCATGTAGGAATGTTCGGTATCGTATCGATTTTTCTGAATATCGATATTTCATCGCACGATAATCGATTTTTTGAATCGATATTCCAAGGTCGATATATCGAAGACATCGATACTTTACCCGCAATATCGATATTTAAGTTGAAATTTATTTTTCATCTACAAAGAAGTGTATGGAAAAATACTAAAGTAGGTTTAATCAACAGCTTGTGTGATTTATTTAGCTCTTAAGTTTGACAAACCGCTTGAATCGACTGGCATGCCGTTTTAATACTCAGTAAATATACAAGATGGAAATAACACAATTAGTTGAGTTGATAAGCAGGTCTAATATTCCATTCAATTGGGAGTAGGATTTTCAACATCGATTTTTCCGATATCGATATTGTTCAGCCCGATATATCGCCGTATCGATTTGACATGCAATGAATTAAATCGATTCATGATATCGATACTTTCTTAAATATCGAACATTCCTAGTTTCATGTCCACTAACAGCAGAGTGAAAATTTTTTGTATATTCTGAAAAAAATACCATGAAATGTTAACTACTCTTGCAAAAGTCGCTATAATACTTATTTATACACTTTCAAAAGTCTCCTCTTCGTATGAACTTAGAAAACTGCAAGAAAACGTGGTAGTTTCGGTGCCTAGTGGAAGAGGTCACAAAAAAGAAGCAAACCAATCATCCTAGAGGAGAGAACGCGAAAAGCTAAAAAAAGCTAGCTATGTAAACTGGACTGTTTCAATTTATTTTGTTTTTTTAATGGTATTAGGCTCTCATTTATCAAAATTTTCAGGTAATAAAAGAATATACAGTTCGGATGTTACTTGTTATCGTAGACGTTTTTTTTTTAATTCATGGCTTACTTTTATAAAATCACATAACGCTGCACTATGGGAAATTTGAGCCTATTTTGTGGCCAAAAGTCAATTTCTCGACTTGCTTGAAATTAATTTGTTTGTCTTATCTTACAGAGAATACTTCAAAGTAAAAAACTGTATACTCTGTTTTTCGATAAATTGACTTACCGTTGATTTGGTAACCCTCAAACAGATAGTTTCGAAATTTTCTGTAAACGAAAAATGTGTAGCTTGATTTTGTGCCACTTTCAAATGCGTGTATCTCGCAATCTATTTGCTGCTTTTCAAAAGTGAAAAGTGGAAAGAAAGAGTGACGGTTAGCAGAATATTTACCAATTGAAAATTTATATTATAGTTTAAAGGTTGTGGCAAAGAAACGTCCGCATTTAAGTGACTTTAAAGTGAAATTGTACAATTAAAAAAAAAGTTTATTTAGTGTTTTAAAAAAATGTTTAAAAACGTTTAAAAAAAGCTCATAATAAATCGGTAGAATAATCCCTGATCTCTTATTTCCCCATAATCTTATACTGCGATTTTGTGCGATATTAAAGAAATTATAATTTTTCTTAGGTAACTACTTGGTACAAAATCATGAGTTTTATGAAATAATTCACGGTGTTATAATTTAAAAGTTGGAAAAAAACCTGTCAGATAACAAAGTTTTAAACTTAAGGTCAGTGGAGGATTCGAGTCGGTATTTAAAATAGAACTCACGAGGCATCTGTTTATTGGGTTGGGGTCCACTGAACCCCGTGTGACCATTACGCTATTTTTTGGAGGTGCGACCATTACGGGTTAATTTTTGCGCGGAAAGGCCACTGCTTCTAGTCCTACTACTGGGCTAAGTTTTATATTGATGTCTCAACTTTTCGAATTTTGGCCACAAAATAGGGTAAAATTTCCCATAGTGCGCTGTTTGCAAGTGGACTACGCTTATATTCATTAAAATATAATTTGTCATCCGTCTGAAATATAAAAAAATTTAATCAGACGGATAAAATAGTATTGTGTTAATTCAAAAGTAAATAATTGTAGTTCAATTACGAAGGGGGGGATCTATCCCCCCGAAACCCCCCTGACTACGCCACTGTGTTAGTGTTTGGCCGAGCTTCTCCTACGACTTGTGGCGTGCGCCTTGATGTTGTCACACAAAGCGGAGGGACCTACAGTTTTACGCCGACTCCGAAGGGCGATTGTATTTTTATGAGAAGCTGTTTTTCATGGCAGAAATACACTCGGAGGTTTGCCATTGCCTGCCGAGGGACGACCGCTGTTAAGAAAAAACCTTTTTCCATATTTTTTGGGATGTTGCTTTGGCCAGGGCTTGAACCCAGCTGCTGATGAGTGAAAGCGCGCACTGCTTACCACTACACCACATCGGTCGACAATACCAATACATGTTTTGAATATTAGCCAGATCGGATCGTAAATAAAAATTTTAGTACTAACTCAACTCCAGCGCCACCTGGTGTTTTAAGTTGTGAAACTCGTTTAGGAGAAGATCACTCACAAACACGCGTACCCAAGAATTATATATGTATTTACAGATAGGTAAAAGTCTCAGTATGTTTGGAAGGCGCTACGCCCACTTTTCTCCATGAGTATGGGATTGATACCATATCTAGTTCCAGGACTCTACCACAAATACTTCCAGAGATATGCGGTATGAAAAATTAGATTTGTATGGGAGATGCTACGCTCCCTTGATATAATGAAATTATTATCAGCCTATAACCAGAAGGTGTCCACAATTTCAAAGTAATCGGTACAGCCGTTGGCGAGATCACCTCTTATAAAAATAGGGGACTTCTCTTTATATAATTGGTATAGATAATAAGTATACGTAAATAGCCAATACCCGATTGCTTTGCGGCGCCTTAAAACATATTTCCAACTGTAAAACAATCATTCAATTCTATTCTATGTATATCTATAATACGTGTACCAAATTTCAAGAAAAACGGACCATATGTACAATTTTTTCGAATAGATCAGTCCCTGGTCCACCTATCAGAAAAAAGTATGCTATATGTTAATCCGGGCAATAAGCTACATATGCGCCAAATTTCAAGCAAATTAGACCACAAAGAAGATTTTTTTGAATAGAAAATATTCAAAACCCATTGCATTTCAAAAGAGAATTACACAAAATATATGCCGAATGAGATGTGCCAATATGTATCTCCGGGCTCTATCTGTGGTCTTTTATCTTTTACCTACTATTTCATATGATTCCAACCCTGTTTTTCCTAAAACCATAAAACCTTGAACTTATAATGTTTTAGTTATAAGCTTTTACTTTGTAATCAAATCTTATTTACTTTTTACTGTACTAATGTACATAAGCTGAAATATAACCAATCTTTGTTGCTTGGAAACTTTCTAAATAAATAAATAAAAATAAAATCGGTCCCTGGTCAACTTACCGGAAAAAAGAATCTAATGTGCTAATCTCGGCAAAAAGATACCTGCGTGCCAAAATCAAGCAAATCAGACCATGAATAAGATATTTTCGAATAGATCGGTCCCTGGTCAACATACCGGAAAAAGGATCTTATATGAAAATCTCGGCAAAAAGCTACCTGCGTGCCAAATTTCAAGCAAATCGGACCATAAAGAAGATTTTTTCGAGTAGATCGGTCCCTGGTCCACCTACCTGAAAAAAGTGTCATATATGTTAATCGAGGCAAAAAGCTACCTACGTACTAAACTTCAAGCAAATGTGACCATAAATACAATTTTTTCAAATAGATCGGTCCCTGGTCCACTTACCGGAAAAAAGGATCCAATATGCTAATCTAGGTAAAAAGCTACCTATTTACCTCCCAAATTTCAAGCAAAGCGGACGATAAATACGATTTTTTCGAATAGATCGGTCCCTGGTCAACCCTCCGGAAAAAAGTATCCTGTATGTTAATCGAGGCAAAAAGCTACCTACGTACCAAATTCCAAGCAAATCGGACCATAAATACGATTTTTTCAAATACCTACCGGAAAAAAAGTAAACATGTTGGTTGCTGAAAGCTATTTATATACAAAATTTCATTAAAATCGGACCAGCCGTTCGCGAGATTACCTGTTACAAAAAAAGCGACTTCTCTTTATATAATTAGTATAGATAGATTATTAAGACATCACCCTTTAGCCGATATTAGCTAGTGGCTTAGAAACAGGTAAAATGTAGGAGATATCCCTCAAACTGACATTTTGGTCATTTAATACAGTAATGAACCGATTATGATGGTTTCAGCACTTGAGGGTTTTGATGGCTATGAAAGTGTTGACGTTCTCGAAAAACATGGGTCCAAACGGAACCAGTATGGTCCACAGCCTTTCTACGTCCGTCAAAGGGATATACAGTAGATATCCAAGGGGGAAAAGCAATATAAGAAATTTATAACGTCACAATAGCTGTATATAGGTCGATTTTATTCCCTAAAATAATAATAACAAAACTACTCAGTTTGTTTACTTAAGGATACACACAGTCTTTTGCATACGGCCTTGGATGTGCATATTTTGATGCAGTTGCAAATTCACAACAATCAGCCAGGTTCTGTAATTCACTTCCGATTGAATTTCAACCATATTCAATTTGAACTCAAAGTGGCTTTGGTTGAAATTCACTCGGAAGTGAATTGCAGAACCTGCCCGAATATAATGCAAACGGTTGTCATTGTAGCAAGCATAAAATTTGCAAATGCACCGAAATATGCACCGGATTACCCTTAATTAATTTTAAATTTTATTTTTTTGCAATTATTCTCCAGCCAATTTTCTCTCATTTTCTTCACATAAAATTCTCCATCAAAAATATGTTTAAAGTTTTTTTATAGATGTGATAGTTTACACGCTATCTCAAATGACCTATTTTCAGATAGGATGTTTTTGAATCGGTAGCTGAGATAGGAGGTTTTTGAACCGAATTCTGAAATAGGGTATTCTTCAAACAAATTCTGAAATAGGTCGTTCTTCAAACAAATTCTGAAATAGGTCGTTCTTCAACCAAATTCTGAACAAGGGCGTCCTTGAAAAGTTTTCTGAGATAGGGCGTTTTCGAAAATCTACATATGTATACGCACGTACTTAAAACTATTTAATTTTAATGATAATTTTCAAATAAAAATGACAGCTGAAGGAGGCCGTTGTCCGCCGCAATCATATTTGAGAATTCCCCGATTTCGACATTGAAATTCCCCGATCTTGCCCGAAATTTCGTAAAATTTCTCACTCATAGATATCACCTTACTTACAAAAAAATAAAAAATTATGTATTTTGATATATTACTGGCCTTTCTGTTTATTTTATTTTTAAACGTAATTAATCTCTGTATTGATAAACCAAACCAAACTTTTATAAAGTTAGTTAACAAATAAAGAACAAAAAATATTTATGTAGATAATATTTACATATATGCAGTGGTCGAAAAAATTTTACTCGCACCAATTATTATTATTTTTTTGTTATTTAATTTGAGTTATTTTTTTATAAAAATATAGTTTATTGTTTAACAAAAACTGTATTAATCCAAATTCCAAAGTTTGTGCAATATTTGAAAAAAATTCAACAAACTTTCGTAAAAATTTCGAGCTTTTTAATTGGATTTGCTAGAAAATTTTGAGTATGCAGTTTTGTAGCCCACTCAATTCTAGAATAATAGTGCAAGTTTCAAATGGCTAAAAATTTTCATTTAAGATTTTTTCTTAAGTTGTTGCGGGTTTCTTCCAAATAAAAATAAATTATGTTCATTCGCTATATGAAAGCAAATGCGAAGAAAATTCTAAAAAATCAACGGTAATTTTTAGCCATTTGAAATTTGGTTATAATAGAATTGAACGAGCTGAAATTCCCCACAAAAAACGGCCCATTCCACGATTCCCCACGCAAACTGAAATTCCTCGCAAATCGGGGAATTCCCCACGAGTTGGCTTCCCTGGCTGCAATTGTGTTTACTCGGACGGAATTTTCTGCGGCAGCTGAACAGCTGTTTACTTACCGCCGACCGCTTTATTTATTTTATTTATTCGTCTATGAGTCGCTTTAGAGTCGTCCGCTGTAATTCTGGGTAGAGCTTAAACTTATTTATTCGTGAATTTTCATATCGTCATTTCATGCAGTAAAGCCAATGTCTACAAAACTGAGGACTTAAATGTCATCTTTTATTCATTTTTTATATGTTAGTTTTGAAACTGGTATAGGTTATTTGGGGTTAAAAAAATTTGTATTTTCTTTACAAGTTTGACAATATTTTTAAACTAAATAATACAGACGCAAACTCTTAAATATTTCGATACATGAAAAATGGACCTGGCTCACCTACGCACTTCTTGTTCTTATTTTGGTCTGATTATGGCAACTTAGCGTAACTTACAGGCTCTCACTTAAAAATTCCCTTAAATGGATGTTGCTTATAGTTGAACAGCCGAAACTTAACGTAACTTAATTCCACGTCGAAATCTGTTTCATTTTGATTTTCTAAGTTCTAAGTTCCGTTAAGTTAATTTAAGTTGCCATAATCAGGCATTTGTGAGTTTGTGTTTGAACGGTACTGGTGCAGTATTTCCACTTACTAAATTTCCTTTGTAGCCAAAAATATAGCAAATCTGACAGAAACACATATAGCCATTTTTTTTAAAGCTTGTATTCGAGAATGCTGTTTGCTTTAATTGGTTTTTCTCTATAGAAAATTCAGTCTATTTGTTTAATATAGGGCTTGTCAAAATAATAGCAACATATCAACAAAGTTTAACTAAATATCTATTTTTTTATTATTTTACTTTTGTAATATATTTATTGCTTAAAAATTCAACTTACAATTTTGGCCGCTGAGCACAGAGAAAAGAATATGTAAAACATGTGCATACACAAACGTCAGTGCTTAGCACATGTGGATTGTAAATCAGCTGATTAGCTTTTGTGTATTCTATTATGAGTGTCGGTCAATTGAGATGCCACACTAGAATATGCTTATACATGTTGGTACGTTTTACGTATACAATGTTACACTTNGCAGAGGTAACCACCATTGACTACATCTAATGCAGAGGTAAACCACCCATGACTATTTCGCGGCCATCGCCATTGAAATATAGTTAGCTTTCGTCAAAGAAAATATACAGATAATAAGTGACTTTTAGCTCCTTCCTAATCAACTTAAAGTTAGCTTATAGTTAGATACATTTCCTGCAGGGTACGGATCCCAAGCATGCAGACCGGCGACAACACACGCATACATTCATAGCACATGTATATCCGTGAAAATCGCGTGCTGTGGTGTTGATGGAAATTCAACATTTGAAAGCAAATTTATATGTCCGGGTGTAGCTGAGTGCGTAATGCTTGCCACAATTTGTTGATATCCAGAGATGATGATCAGGGTTCGAATTCCACTGCAGGCCACATGCAAATTAAATACTTTTTTTTTAGTTTTTGTCTTGATTATTCACTTCACGGATGCTTTTTCAGAACGAACGCGGTCATTTTAATATCCGCTAAATTGAATTGAATATTAACCAATATACAGTACTTTCGTTGAAGTTTATATTAAGATCAGTAACGTTTCTATTTGATTTTAATATTTTTTCCTCAGTATACCCAAATCAACACGGCGTAATTTTTGCCGTTTTCTCATTTGCTCTTGTTTTTGTTCTCGGTTCCTCCTTCACTTTCTTCCCGTCTTCTGCATCCAACTTCAACACGTAACGCCTTGTAGCCCTACCTGGCTACGCCCATGCGACCATAGCAAAAAATTTTATATTATGGCGTTTTCGAAATTTTTATTTCGCACAGAATAGGGGGTTTTTGGCCTATTGTGTGACATTTCATGAGGAATTTGCATAAATACCTTTATATGTATAAAAATATGCATATGTAGATACATATGTATGGATATGAATCTAAATACCATGTCGGAAATTCAATTACTTTGATTGCAATTTAAGAAGTACTTTTTTACCAACCACTAGTACTTTGAATTCTTCATTTTTTCTTGTAAGCAGCTAACTTCATTAACATGGCGATCTCCTAGAACCTAGTTAATTATGCGACACTGCATATGTTTCAACTACATATGGGCATATCCCAAAAAAAGTAATTTTTTGTCGCGTCCGTACCGTTTTTTATTTGCTTGTATCTTTGTACTTAACTTTTTATACTTCCAAAAATTTTTGTTGAATATAGCACCTTCCCAGTGCTTTGTAACCGTTGTAATATACATACGATCTTTCAGTTCCTTCCTATTTGAAGCTTAGTTAAACGCGTGCGGATGTCGCGTCCGTAACCGGGGATATGCCCATATGTACTTTAAAATGCATAAACTGCATAAATAATCCGTTTCCAACTACTTTGTCAATTGATTAATTTCTGAGACGAGGTATTTATTTCCGCATAGTACGTACATGCACACATGCATACATGTATATGCATATGTATGCATGCGCTTGTGCGTGCCGTTTGACCTTCAGGCCATCATTATTCCTAATAACTTTATCTACCGCACAGTTTTAAGACCACAGTAAATTTCAATTTTTCATGGTGATTTTATTCGTACTGTACATGAAGCCATCTGCAAATATGTGTATACTATATTTGTCCTGCTCTCACCCTTAGGTTTCCCCTTCCCGCCTTTGATGAAGAATGTAGAGTCTTTTTACCAATCAAAACCTGTATTTCAAATCAGGCGCAACCAGAGTCCAAAAAAACTCGACTGCGCAATGAATTAGGCTTCGTTAAAACTGACATATACGCCAACAACAAAAAGTAGTATGTACTGCTATGTCTACATATTGATGGCGGTGCGAACAGTATGGCAGAGCACACTTGCTGATAATGGCGTTGGCTTATGGGAGGGCATGTATGAATTCATATAAATGTATGCATTGAACATTCAAGTAAACATACATACATGCATATGAATGAAGCATAAAAAGCACGTTGAAGTAAATTTTATAACACGGCAACAACAAAAAAATTAAGGGACAACCTAGTAAGAAACTGTAATACATATGTATGCATGTATGTATGTGTGCACATGTTATGGCTGAGCTGGTAGATTGCAGGTGTTGAGCGATGATATGTTTGTTGTTATTTGCGTTTAAGGCTTCTTTGTAATAGAGGTTTACGCCGACAGGCTTTGCGGCGGCGGCGTGGTCAACTTCAAAAAGAAACGCCGGCGCTACTGCCCATAAGGTAGATTCCAAAGAGCAATAATCTTATCATGTCATCAGATTATAATTATATTTAATTCATTCATTGAATTCAAATGTTGAGTGACTGCTGCTGATGGATGGGCGAACAGAAGAAAGTCTATATAGTATATACATTAGGTTTCCCTTCGAAAATGCTTTTTTTGACAATTTAAAGACCCTACCCCCTAATTTTATTCGCTTTTAAGAGAAATATTATTGTCTATTTTTATAGATTTTTTAAAGGCCATTTAGATGTCGCGGCCTGTCGATTTAGGTCAGAAAATACGATTTTCTAGATTCATGAGTTTTTGAATGACTACTTTTGCTTAAATTTCAAAGAATTTTTTAAATTTTGACCATCGATAACTTCCACAATTTGAAAATATGTAGTACTAACGTACAAAAAAACGATTTTCGATGGGCACTCTAATATACATACATCTCTATGTACTTTACAAATCAGTATGTACTATTTCAATTTAAAGAAATAAAAAAATTTAAAGGTTAAGTTATTGGGGTAATTTATGTCGCTATCAATAAATTTTTGCAATAAGCTTATCAACCGTTATGTTAAGTTACGGAGTTCTTACGATTTTTTGCGGGTTATATATTGAAAATAAGGTTGGCCTACTTTTTTCCAAAAGTTTAACCCATCAACTCCCACCAGAACGGGCCTTTTTGACACACTGTTTGAAAAATGGCTTATAAATGGTTAACATTTCCACTAATATTTTAAGCGCCAAATTTTTCTAAGGAGAACAGAATGTAATGCAAAATAATAGTAATTTTTACCAAAAAGGGGGACTTTAACTCTGTGTAGAAAATATTGCGATGCGCGGTAGCAAAACCTTCCTGGGGTTTAACCACCACTTAGGAATACTAATGTAATTTTCACACAGCCACCTAGTTCTTGTATACGTCTGTGGGACCCCAGAATAAAGTATCTTACGAATGTAAAAATTAGAAAAAAAAAGTGTTTGCTTTTTATTAAAATTATGTTTAAAATATTTAAAAAACACACAGGAAAATCAACTAGTCTTTGTTTTATCTCCAATAATTGAGGAGCTAGATGCAATAAGGGCGCTTCTGTTAAAACTGCTTTCTGAGATATTGGCGTTAAAGTTTTTGATGTGTTATAACTTCCTTGTTGATGTAGTATATAAAAAAGTAGTATTGTTGTAGTATTGAAAAAAAAATTTCTACTGCGGAAAAAATCGTCAGATTACCAGTATTCGACCCTAATTTAACTGTAATTAATGCTTTCGATCGAAAAACGTGTTACCTATGTTTTTTCTGAGTTACGCTTTTTTTTTAATGTTCAGTGGCCCAAATTATGCAAAAAAAACTCCTTTTAAAAATGTAATTTTCATTTCGTAAAATAGTGTTTTTATACGAGTAGTATTTAGTTCCTTCAAGCGATGTATTTCAATGTGCATACAACATGAAAATTTTGTACAAAATTCGTTAGGCGCCGAACGCCGCGCCGCCCCGATATTTTCGTAACTCGGCGGCGGCGGCGGCAGCGTGGCTCGGCGGCGTATACCTCTACTTTGTAAGCATCTGGTCAGTCTGTTGTATTTTTAAAATTTTCAGTGCTTTTGGATTTTTAACGCAGTGAGATTACTGAGTGTGAGTATTCTTACTTAACCTAGAAGCACATTCTTACTTATTTATATGTGCGAATGCATGCAATTCAAATTCTCTAATTTTTGTGTCAAATAAGGCATAGTACAACCAAGGTTGCCACACACTTAGATAAAATGTTACCAATTTTTTTTTAAAGATTACCAAAAAGTTACCAAAAATATTAAAGGCATCATTTCTTTTGTAATAAAGAATGGGCGTTACATTTACACTTTCGAGCTTATACGAAAGTTGCCACACAACTGTTTTATTTATCTATCGATTATTTTTGTTAGTAGCTTGGCTTCACAAAAGAATTTACAAAAACTCTTATTTTTATAATTTTTTCCCCATTAACGGGCCTTACGCTTTAGAAGTTAAATGTGTAAAACCTGTCCAAAACTGTTCAAAATTACTTTAAAAAAGATCCACCTTTTTTTACAAGTGAAAATACTTATTTTTAGTTTCAGTACAGTTCCTAAAGTGGAACCACTTTTTTTTATCTGAATAAATATAAATTGCAAATACTTATCTTGAAAACTTGTCCACAGGAAAAAAAATTACTCGACTTACGGAATCAGAGAGTGGCAGAACAAAAATTTAGATTAAATTTAAATATATTTAATGAACATGTTTTATTTTTTTTAAAGCGATTTTAAATAAACTTTAAATAACTTTAACATTTTAAACAAACTACTATGTAGTACGATAATAAATCTCTTTTTAGGTGAGGATAGCTTCATTATTCCACAGGTTAATAATAAAATCTCGTCTTATATTTCACTGCATGCCGTTCAGACAATTTTTAATGGAAAAACTCAAATAATAATCTTCTAAATTTGAAAGCAGCATACACCATGACCCTAGCTTCTCATAGCAGATGTGTATGTAGATATCGAACGCCATCTTCAAAAGATTCACAACTCAAAATTTGGCATTTGTGAAAATAAGCGCTAAAAATGTACGCAGACTTTTATTTACCTTTCAGCAAAAGCTGGAGTAAATTTTTGTTATAATTTGTTAAAAAAAAACCTAAGGTAAAGTCGCCCTTGCCCATATGATTAGCATGTGCTACGAAATATTTTGAGCTGTGACTCTTTTGAAGACGGTGTGCGATATGTGCATGGGCGTAGCCAGGTAGGGGCAGGGGGGGGGGGGCCCGGGCCCCTCCTAACTTTCAAATTTTTGCCTAGATATTCAAAAATACTACCACGAAATGCTTGCTTGATAATTTCGGCCCCCCCTAAATTTCAAGGTTTTTCCTATATATATACTGTATAACAAATTATACTCCCAACGCTAACTAAATAATTAGTAAATTGATATGAAAAGTAGATATGTGGATCATCCGGTTCTGTATCAAGTTATTATATCTAACTTCAAAGCACTTCCATTTTAAAATGGTAAAAACCTGGCTGCAGTCGACAATGAGCAAAAATTTATTGAACGGAAACTATAAATAAATTTATAGTTCAATTGTTTATTACTTTGTCTTTAGGTTTGTGTCTTTACTAAGTGGTTGGGTGAACAGCCAAGACGTTTACTTCTAAAGTGTGACAAAACAAAATCAAGTAATATATTTAGCATAAATAAATATACCAGCCTAAAAAATCTGCGTACTCAAAATGTTCAATACGCCCTCATACTTATACATACATACATATGTATGTATATCATTTAACGTTTTGTCCGGCTATTTGGTTTATTATACAGGTATGTAGAGCGAATTTAAAAAAATTCATCAGGGTTTAGTTGAGATATTCGTTTTTGGCCACTATGTTTTGTACATTTCCCAGTACTGCAAAGCTTTTGACGGCCATTCACCTGGGAGTGGCCAGAAGTGATTCGTGTGCTTACGGTTCAAATCGCAGCTAACTACGTCCGGATATTTATATCCATGAATACTCTGGGTAGCGACCGAACGCTAGTTTGGGAACGAGGTAAAGTGGGACATGTTTTAGATGTACATACGTACACTCCGAGGGCCAAACATCGACTCGCACTACTATATTGATGCATCCAATATACGACCTAACCTCGGAGAAGCAAAAAAAGGGCCCCCAACAATGCAGGGAAAGTTCAACGTCGAAAAGCTGCAATCAAAACAGACGGCCAATGGATTCGGCGCTCGGACCCTCACACCTGCTGTGAGAGAGCACTCTTCAACAAACCGACTTGCGCGAGCAGTGGAACCACATTTCCCGCTAATTACTGGTACGATCACGAGTGTGAGAAAATGCTTGAAATGCTGTCCGACAGAAAAAACACCCGAAATTTTTAGCAGAGAGTTGAGCGACTTACGGAAGGTTTCAAGACTCTTGTATGAACAACCATGGCGACCTAGTGACCGATGTCCAGAACGTACTCAGATTATGGAGGGAACACTTTTCGACCCTTTTGAATAGCGGAAGCACTTCGAGGTCCCAGTCGATGACGATGGAGTCGATATCCCAGCGCCTGACTATGAAGAAAAGTGCCAAAGCTGTTTGAGCTGACGGCCTGTCAGCTGAGCTATTTAATTACGATGGCAAGGAGGTAATAAGGTGCATGCCCGACGACTGGAATTCAATCCCAATCCACAAGAAAGGCGACCCCGCCATGCGTACCAACTACCGCGGGATCAGCCTTCTAAGCATAGGTTGCAAGGTCTTATCGAATGTATTGTCTACCATAGACCAGGTATTCACAGTACGCCGAATCTTGGAAAAGACCCGCGAGAAAATGATCCGCACTCACCACCTATTTGTCGACTTTAAAGCCGCTTTCGACAGTACTTAAAGGTATATGCCGCTATGTCTGTCATACGCCTGTGAAAAATGACGTTGAGTAATACCACCAGCTCTGCTCTGTTGCCTTTCGCCACCAGACGGGGTTTCAGACAGGGCGGCTCTCTTTCATGTGGCTTTTTTAATCTGATGTTGGAGAAGATAATAAGATCTTCAGAACTGAACCGCTTAGGAACAATTTACTACAAGAGCGTACAATTGCTGGCTTATGCCGATGACACTGACATCATCGGTAAGAAAAACCGCGAAGTCTGTCCTGACTTTTCCAAGTTGGACAAGGAAGCAAAGCGAATGGGTCTGGTGGTAAACGACGACAAGACGAAGTATCTCCTGTCATCAAACAAACAATCAGCTCATTCGCGCCTGGCACCCACGTCACTTTTGACAGTTATAATTTCGAGGAAGTAGAGAATTTCGTTTACTTGGGAACCAGCATTAACACCTGTAATAATGTCAGCATGGAAATCCAACGCAGAATCGCTCTTGCCAACAAGTGCTGCTTTGGACTGAGTAGGCAATTCAGGAGTAAAGTCCTCTCTCGACGTACGAAAACCACACTATAAATCACTCACATGCCCGTGCTGGTATGTGGCGTATTCAAATACAGCGGCTCAACTGGCTTGATCATGTCGTTCGAATGGACACCGACGCCCCAGCTCTGAAAGTATTCTGGCTTCACTTGGCATTTCTAATAGGCGTCAGTTGGTCAAAATCGCTTTGGCGGTTACAGCGCCAAAAAGGAAGAAGAGGAAGAGAATAGATCTATAACCTTATCAGTCACACAGTGTTATAATCCCGACGAAATCCTTGACGGTGGTACCGGGAGGGGAACGGTACATGACGGTAGGAATTTTAGTTTGGGTTAAAGTCTCACACGGAAGGGGTTAGGCTTTCGATGCTTCCTCCTCGTAAAATAAACATGCTCAGTAAAAAGTTAACAATTTAAATCGACGAATAGTTTTATATCAACTTTTGTGAACTTCTGTTTATTTGTTTTTTGTACAACATATTTACCTTTATTGGTTACAATAATTTTAAGCTATAATAAAACAAATTTTAGTACATAAGTAAGTTATTGGTTTTGAATATTTTATTTTGTATGCCCCCCCCCCCCTAAATTTCATTCTGGCTACGCCCATGGATATGTGCATATCGCCAAACATAAATTTACCATCAAAAACAAATTCATTCATTAAGAAATTAGCGAACGAGTTGCCGAACGTATTATTTTGAGTTGTGACTCTTTTGAAGACGGTGTGCGAAATGTGCATATCGCCAATCATAAATTTACCATCAAAAAAAAATGCATTCATTAAGAAATTAGCTGTGTGTATGTAACTCTGCTGCAGATATTGTATGATATTCAAAGATATTTAGGGCTGGGTTCTCCAATAAGACTTAGGCTTAAACTTATTTATAACTTAAGTTAGCTATGATTTTGTGCTAAGCCTTTTTTCAGTTTCTCCAGCTGAGCGACTTAAGTAATAGTTTTGCACACGGTAGCCCTATCAGCTGTTTCTTTAAATAGTAGTCTTTTTCCCCGTTTTTGGCTGGTTTGTCTAGCGTGTATATTTTTTATGTTCAGTTGTGATTCGTTATACGTTGTAATATTTTACTAAACATTTGGAAATATGTCGCGAAAAATCTACATTTAATGCGTCCGAGACGAACAAATTGTTTGAAATTTGTTGCAAATACAGTAGCGTAATTGAATGCAAAAAAACTGACTGCATCAGTTCAAAGGAACAAGAAGTTGCATGGGAAAAGATTGCGCAGAAATTCAGCTCCACAAAGGAAATTTTACGCGAATCCAAGGAACTGAAAAAAATATATAAAAACATAAAATATGCTACAAAGGCCAAGGCAGCTGAAGAGCGGAGAGGCATCTATGGCACTGGAGGTGATCCTGCAACACCTTCAACCCCTTTGACAGGTGTAGAGGAGAGGATGTTGTCAATGTTAAATGACAAAGAGATGGAGGGTATTGCGAATACTTGCGATTCAGATACTGTGCTGGCGGATCTTCATCGTAAGTTCTTAAAATTCCTACGCTGTTGAAATTCTGATGGTATATACTTCCAGTCGTTGAAAACAATACCAGTACTTCACTCGCATGGGAACCGCTACCCGGTCCTGCCACACTAAGGAAGAAGATGAGCACACCACTGTGGACACCTCGAAGACTGTGTGACAAAAACCCGAAGACCTCGTCCTGGGAGAATCTGGCTTCTATCAAAAACAAATGGGCAGAGTCTAAATTACAGGCAGACGTTGCTTTGGTAAAGAAGGAAGAGGGGAGAGTGGAGCTACAAATTAACCCTTTAATGTCAGAATTAAAGTGGGCGCGGTTAAAAATATTTTTACTACGTTAGGTTGATGTTAGAGTCCTAAATATGAACTGATATCAATTTCAAGGCTCTAGGACTTCTGGTTTTACAGTTATGAGAAGTTGCCTATAAGCAACATTTAGCCATAGTGGTATATTTCAAAACACAAAGGAATATTGATATTTATTTATTTTTTTATTACTTTTATTAACTTTTTATGTATGGTATGAAGCAAAACAGTTTTTTTGGGGGTTACAACATAAATGTACCTTACATTTTGAGCATTTGGATTTTGGAATCCCGGTATGGCATAACCTACACCTTCCTTTTGCTCCCCATTCAACCCAATGACCGACTTGATCGAGGCGCATGGATTTTGGAGGTTTAGATATATATGATCGTTTTGTAGATTGCGATGAACCTTGTGATGAAACGTTTGAAATATTTGATGGTGCTGGAGACGACGGTGATGATGAATCTGAGTCTATGCTTGAAAGAGCTGCCAATGGGCGACCTCTTTTGCGTTGGTTTACTGGCTCCATATCAGACGCGTGTAAAAGCTCGTTTGATATCATCAGTTGAAAGTTTAACAATGACATATGTTTCGTTTGGCATCCAAGCCATTCTCAAATTTGGAACTTGTATAATGCCTAAATAAAGAAGTACACCAAAGAATCGCCTAATTTCGAATGGCGAACAGTTTAGCTCTACTCCTTTAGTTTGCATTGAATACAGATTTGTTTCGTTGCAAATCTTGTTTATTATTTCATCATCGAAGAATTCATTGAAGTATTTGATTGGCACTTTGACTTCTCGACAAACTTGATCTTCTTTCCAAGCAGTTTCAAAAACGGTTAGGCCCGCGTTCCTCCATCTCAATTTCTCCAGATTGATTTTTTCATAACTTACCTCGGCGATGTTTTCTGTGTCCGCAACATTTTCAACTTCTTCATCAGCATGCTCATCTTCTCCAACAATACCGTCTATCAAATTTATTTCAACGTTTTCCCCTCTTTCCATTACTTTATCCATCGTTTCTTCAATGAATTTCTCCAGATTCGAATCATATAACTCTTCTTCTTCTTCCTCATCTTCTTCATCATCATAATTATTCCAATCGAAGTTTATTATCTGTTTTATTTCTAGATCTGTAAGACCTTTTGGGCGCATTTCTAAAAGAATAAAATACAAAATATTATTGTTACTATGGCCAAATGTTGCCTATAAGCAACATTGTGTTCGCGAAATTCCTGACATAAAACAAAAAACTTTATTTTAGTTTTGTAAACTTTATTTGATTTTCTTACCTGTTATTTATAATAAAATTCACTTTTTATAAAAAAAATCTTACGTATTACGTTTTTATTTGAATTTTTATAGAACGATTATTTTCACTTTTTTTTGCACACGTCAGCACACCACTTCAACTAGCTCTCAAATGAACACCTGTTAAGCTTTTCTAAATATAAATTCTCAAGAAAATGCCCACACACATTAGCTACTGTAAAAAAAAACCGTTAGCAAAAATAACAACAACTATAGAAACTACGCGTAGAAATATATAATGTTGCCTATAAGCAACATTTGACATTAAAGGGTTAAGCTCATGCGCGAAAGGCACGAGTTGGAGGTTCTCCAACATAAGGAACGTCAGGCCATAGAAATGGAAATACTTATCGTTCGATTAGAAAAAGAAAAATTGGAATTAAAAAAGTTATATAACGTGTAAATATTTTTGTATCGGCAGGTTCTACAATTCACTTTCGAGTGAATTTCAACCCCTGCCAATTTGAATTCAAAGTGAATTGTATAACCTCCTGATAAATTCATATTTGTATATCGTCTGCTGAGTGGAAGATCGGTCTATCATATCAAATGGACGAAGAACGTCCGATTTTATAATGTATTTCAAAAACGCCCTTTCAGCTGAGAATATGTTGAGTGCGTTTTTGAAACGGCGGTTGAGGTAGAGCGTTTTTGAAACAAATTACATTCCGGTGTATAGTATGTTTGCACGCGCATCACTCAAAAACTAATGCATGGAATTGAATTCAGTTTTCACCGATGTATCGCTAGAGGTCCAACTTACAATAAAAAGAAAAAAATTATAGAGCTGTCACCTGTTTTGAAATTTTCAGTTTAAGTAAATTGATACGATAAAGTAAATATCGCAGTATGGCTGCCAAAAGAAAGGGGCTTACAACTGAAAATATTTTTGTGGAAGCTTGCCACCTGTTTGAAAACTTTATTTAAATTTATTGATAACATAAATTAAATATTGCAATGTTGGCATCAAACTCAAGAGGTTAGAAAATTTTAGCACCGAAAATATTTTTAGGGGATCTGCCACCTGTTTGAAAAATTGTATTCATTTAAATTGGTAAAATAAATGAAATATTACAATATGAATATTAAACTAAAGAAGTTTAGGAAGCTTACTTACGAAAATATATTTGAAGCTGGTTGCCACCTTTTTGATAGTAAATTGATAAGAAAGCCTGAATGTTGCCAAATGGGTATCAAACGAAAGTATTTGAGAATAATAAAATTGTAACAGGCCGATATCTGTACAAAATAGATATTAAAGAAATTAATAGGGGGTTTATTAGATCAACAGAAGCCAAATCAATAATTTGTAGAATTTTTTTCTGTCTTTCTGTCTGTATGTTTGTAAGCGCACCACGCAAAAACTAATGCATGGAATTAAATGAAGTTTTCACCGATGTACATACTGCTAGAGGTCTAACTGAAAATATAGAAACCATTTTTTTTTCAGTTTATCATCGATCTTTATTCCTAGGTATTTGAATGCATTAACTTTTTCTAGTGCTTTGTTGCTCATATTTAGAGTTACCACCGCACTGTTCTCAAAATTTCGCCTTGATATAACCACAAACTTAGTTTTATTGACATTCAATTTAAGTCTGTTCAATCATAACCAATCGCACTTTTTTGGAAGTTTTTGTTGAAGGTTTTTCACTAAAAAAAATCAAAACTTTTTGCTTATGCAGCCAAAAAATTAAGAAATTTGAGACGTCGCGGTTTTACAATTTCATAAAGTTTTCTATACATTTTATTTCACTAAACTACCAAATGGCTGCACCGATTTGGTGCATATTCGGAACATATGCCAACACCTTGAAATTAAATATTCCGACAAAAAATTTTCTCGGTAGGTGGCGCTAGGGTCGGAACATTCCTAAAATTCTTACACAGACTAAAACGTAAAAAACCAATATATCTCTAAAACCAATTACGCTGTGGAACTGAAACTTAGCACGGATGCATAAATTACAAATACTCTACTAATGGCAAAAACTGGTAGGCATTTTAAAAGGGGGCGTGGCACCTCTCATAATACAAACTGAACTTCTCATATAGCTTATCTCTGGAACCGCTTACGCTAAAGTCCTGAAATTCGACACAGCTACATATGTTATCAATCAGTGGCGGACCCAGGTAGGGGCAATTGGGGAAATTCCCCCCAGACTGTGTAACATGCATTTTCATAATATTCAACTGAATATCGTGAAATATCATTACAAGAATATATAACAGGTTTGTCCCACAAGCTACTTGTAGACAAACTCGAGCAATGTTCAAACTGTGAGCGTATATCAAAGAAACTCGAAAACTTACTTGCGGAGTGCGTATATGTAACTCGAAGTGACTTCGAGAAGCTTGGGGAACAAACCTAATGAATGGATGCTTTTGAAAATTTTAATTCATGGATAAAGTGTGTCAAATTTCACTTGAGTTTGAAATTATAGCTGTGTGCTAAGCTCGAAGTATTGTGTTATTTAAGTAGGCCTATCAGTTTTTCGAATTCATTAAATTTTCTAAATTTTGAAATTATGTACTTACCCCTCTATTCTAGCAGAGTCACAAAACTTAGCTCATCACTGTTGTGATTTCTAGTGCGCCGAGAAATGTGTCACAAAAAATTCGATTTTGAGGGCTAGAAAAATACACAAAAATTTAAAAATTTGTATTGTGGCGGCATATTTTTTGCAGCGGCAAGCTTTGAGGCGCAGTAGAAATCACAGCAGTGATGAGCTAAAGTTTGTGACTTTGTTAGAATACGGCTGTTAGTTTTCAATTTTTAGTTTTTTTGTTATATTTTCGAATTTGTATTATTTTACACAGTTGAAAGTCACAGCAAGTTTGAATATTTTCACAGGTTCAGAAAACAACGAAAATTCCAAAATTTTGAATTTTATAATATTATTAAATTTCTTGAGATTTCTTATTTTTAG
>NW_016157302.1:241118-241320 GCF_001687245.7 Rhagoletis zephyria
ATACGAAATGGCCGAAAATTTTTAAAATAGGACAATAATATAATTTAGAGAAATACGAAATCTTCGATAAATCAGTAATTATTGAAGCTAATTTATTCAAAATTGATTATGGAAAATGGGCGTGGCACCGCCCACTTATGATCACATATATATATATCGGTAACCGTTCAACCAATTTGTACCAAACTCGGTATTTTTATTG
>NW_016157302.1:241430-246680 GCF_001687245.7 Rhagoletis zephyria
ATATATTTAATACTTGCGCCGGGTATTTAATGTTCGGCTCCGACCGAACTTAGACTTTCTTACTTGTTTCTTTTTGTTAAACACAGTATTACCATGTGAGAATATCAAATGTAAAGGCAACCCATCTCATTTGACAGACCCCTTAACCTTGCGCGTTGTTGCACTTGACACTTGGCACTTAAACTTGCGTGTTATTTTTATACCCGAGCGCACATGTGCACAAGGGTATTATAACTTTGTTCACATAACGGTTGTTTGGAACAGGCAAAACGAATCGAGATAGATATAGACAAATGTATACATAAATGATCAGAATGAAAAGAGAAATCGATTAAGCGGTGTCTGTCTGTCCGTCCGTCCGTCTGTGCACACGATAACTCGAGTAAAAATTGAGATATCTTAACGAAACTTGGTACGTGCACTTCTTTCGGGCGTAGGACGGATGGTATTGAAAATGGGCAAAATCGGACAATAACCACGCCTACCTCCCATATAACGGTAATTTTCAGAAATACGAAAACTGCGATATTTTAGTAACTACTGAAGATTATTCACTCAAAATTGATATTTACAATAAGTTTTAGACGAAAAATAAGAATTTTAAAAATTTTTGGAAAATGGGCGTAGCCACGCCCACTTATGGTCACATTTGTATATCTTGGTAACCGCTGCACCCATTTCTTCCAAATTCGGCACAATTGTTGACCTTGGTATAACATACGAAATGGCCGAAGATTTTGAAAATCGGGCAATAACCACGCCCACATCCCATATAACGGTAATTTAGAGAAATACGAAATCTTCGATATATCGGTAAAGCTAATTTATTCAAAATTGAGGCTTGCAATAATTCTTTACCAAGAAATACGTTTATGATAAAATTTTAGAAAATGGGCGTGGCACCGCCCACTTATGATCACATATATGTATTCCGGTAACCGTTCTACCAATTTGTACGAAACTCGGTGTGGTTATTGTGCTTGCCACATAGAAGAAAAGCGTTATTGAAATCAGACTAAAATTACGACCGAACCGAAAGCCCGGTTCAAAGACCAAAAAAACCGCTTTGACGAACCAATCCAAAAGTGCAAAAACGGTTCGAACCGCTGAACCGAACCGACCAAATTTTTCATCCGGTTCACGTCCCTGGTTATAATCCCCTAAGCGCGGTCGAAGGCCGCCTACACAAAAAGAAGTTCTGCGCAAAAATACTTCCGCCACTGAAACCGTGCATATTACAGCGCACGGCAGTGCGCGCGAGTGACGAAAGCAGCCACAGTAGCATGCTGAAATGACTCGCTTATATATACACGAGATTTGGAAGTTTTTATCCATCGTTGGAAAGGTCTTGCAAGCTTCATAAACGATTAACCGGATTCTTAAAAATTAGGCTAAAGTGTTGCGAAACAAAAAACGTTTTTTTGCTTTTGCCGGTTTAAGGGGGTATGAGGGTACCCGGACATATTTAGTGTTATTCTATAGGCCAATACCTTTCAAACGGTACCTTACATATTAAGTTCCGGCTACTAATTGGAAAGATATAGAAGTAAATGTGTTTTGGTTCGTGTCTCCACTACGAGATGCTTTGGTACGAATGTGGCGTCTGTACGTACCTTCATTTAATTTTTTCCAAACTTTCAGGAATTAAAGTACAAGAAAAACTAAGAAGGTTTTGTTCCAGGATGTTTTGATTCGTATGTCTTTGTGGGCGTGGCTGCTGCCTGAAATTCGAAAAAAGACAAGAAATTTTAAACTACCACTGAGGCCGCACTACTCAGTCCATGTCATTAATGTGGATATCAGTAGACGGGTCTTCAAACAAGCTATATAACGCTATCTTTTGTGTTTATAAAATATAAATATGTCATAACTTTACCGCCTGAAAACTAAAAATCGGACTGTGAAAATATACATTTCGGGCATTTTCTCAAAAACTGGTCAGTCCATTTTATTTTTAGTTTCCACAAATCTAGCCCAAAATCTTAGCTTTCATCTGGCGTACAGCTTATATCTGGGAAAANTTTCCAAAATCTTAGCTTTCATCTGGCGTACAGCTTATATCTGGAAAAACTCTTGTTGTGGAGATATTGCGATTCAAATTGAAAAAATGTCGCTCCAAAAAGGGTCAAATGGTTAAAAATTAACATGTCCGTCTAATTCCGTCTACTGCTAGAAACACAAAATAAAAAACAGAACTTTTGCAACGATTCGTATGAATAAAAGAGATTTTCAGTAAGTTTCAAAGGCAGTTAAAAAATGCGTATAATTTTCGTCACGAAATTGATATCATAAACTTTGTGTTTCTAGTTCAGCTTTCGTCACTCGAAAATTTTACCTCAAAGAGGTGTTTTATTTGATACCTATATACTCACATAAAATGGTAGCCGTTTTCGTTGTTCGGACTAAACTCAAAAACTCCTGAACAGAGTTACGTCAAATTGTCGGAGGTTATAAATTACATACATATATGGTCCTATTATATGCTACTAGAAAACTCGCTAGATGGTGCTGGAGTAGAGTTATTTATAAAAGTCGTATTTATTAACCAATTTCGTTAAAATTTTATATGTGAGCTATGTACACGTATGATGAAAAATTCTTTCGATAAAAATGGACCCGCTGAGTGGCGTTGGAATCGAGGCTGAAATTCTTAATACGTATCCATTTTATGGTAAACAATGATTTTGCAGAATATGGACGCAATGAATGGCGCTGCAGCCGAAATGTATAGAAACCCCGTGTGGTTGGTCTGCTTTGGCGCTATGTTTAATTTATACGAATTTAGTTTCAGATGACTAAATGAAGGATGGGGTTAAGTATGCATAGAAAGACCACAAAATTGTGAAAGCGCACCTTTGTCTGACGCCCTCATGCACCCTATGCGATCTTGCATCTACCTAGTAATCAGTTCATATGTATATATTAACACGAATTGTAAAAGTAGCGAATTAATAAGAAAAGATCACCGTAGATATATCCATTGCTTCATTTGAACGAAATTCAAGAGATCACGCAACTCATTTAGCCAATTACGAGAAAAATTTTCATCCTGTGGGCAACGTGGATTCTTGACCCTCCTATAACAGAAAACGCTCATGTGTGCTCTTAAGTTTCCTTATAAGGACTTTTATTGGCTTACGCATCGGACCATTGCACACTGGGGCTTCTTCATAGAGGGCGATGCTCAAAACTCATTTTTCCAAAGTTGGTATTTAAGATAAAAAATATACATATACCAGCAGAGTCATAACAAAGTAGCAAATCTCGTTTATAAACATTGGGTTCCGAACTACTACCAGTTGCCGCGTACAACAGCTCAAAATTAACTTTTCAGTCTGAAAATTTTTTTTCCGATATCGAAAGCGAGTTTATATGTGTTATTAAAGGCTGTCTTATTATGTTTAAGGTTACTATTAGTTTAGAAGGAACTATGTCGTTGAATAAGCAATGTGTGCTGATTGTTTTACAACTTTACATCATTGCATAATTTCAATGGTTTCTGAGATATAAGGAAAAATTTTAATAAACAATTTTTTTTCATAGTGAATTTTAAAATTCGTTTTTTTCCAAAACGCGCAAGGTTCTTTTTCCGAATCTTTTTTTGTTATAACCGCAAGTCTTTATATATAAGTAAGCTTCAAAGATTTGCACAAGAACGTTGCGCATTTTTGAGAAAAATATGTTTTAACGTGAACTTATTAATTTTTGTCAGGCACATTTTATCATTATTTTATCAAAAATATGTTCCAAGTGGGAGTGTTTTAAGAAAGATTCAAACTAAATGGAAGAGAATGGTAAATACCGTATGTATTTATTCTTTATTTCAATACTGTTAACTTTTATTCCAGACGGAACCCTTTTATCCATTAAAAATCGGGATTTGTGTGTAATATTTTTTAAAAGCCCGTCTAAATTACTACAATGCAAGTTCAGAGATGTGGAACAATATATTTCAAGCCAAACCAGCTGCCCAGCTTCGGAAAGAAAGAAGTTGCAAATATGTTTGCGCAATTTCAAGAGCTACATTACCTTAAAATGGATCAGATGCGGTAGACACAAAAATAGATTTTATGAATCGGAAAAAGCGTGGTTAGAAAAAACTTGTCAATTTGTGGTGTATCAGATACCTTAAGGAGGAAGGCCCACTAAAGACTTTGGGGAATTTAGTGACCAGTCAAAACGTAGGAAAACTGCCTAGCTTCGTTAAGATTATTCCCACGAACAATTAACGATTGCAGCACAAATGAGCCTGCGAGCTAGTGGAAAGCGCAGTGAAGCCAAACAAGTTCTCGACACTATTTATCCCCCATCTGAAGAAACTTCTCTGAACTGCCACATGTTTTTTTCGAATCGGGAAATAAATATTTCAAAGCGTATCGTGAACGTTTTAGCCGAAAAACTACAAGGAAAGCTAACCTTGAAGATGTATTTCATCGTCTACTTCATTCTTCTGATCCTCATATTACGAGTTTAAGACCTTTACAAACAGCAAAAAGAAAATCATTTGATCCAGAAGTAAAAGACATGCTTTTAGAAGAGAATTTTGAATATACACAACCTGAATCTGATGATTATATAGACGAATTTTTATCGTGCCTTGTACCGTTTTGTTATTGTTTCTATTTTAAGTAATCTTTATGGCCCGTTACCATAATTACAATTATCAATGTACAATGAATTAGTTTTTCAGTGTTTAGAACACGAAGTGACTTATTGGAAATAGTGGATGATCTGGGTTTATTATTTTTCTCTAAATATCTACATATTTTTCAATTTAACAAGAAAAAAAATTTGTTGAACAGTGTTAGTACACAAAGTAATGAAATAATATTATAAAAATAATATTATATTTCCGTTTTGGATGTGTCTTCGTAGTTTTCAGGGGAAAAATCCGGTTACAGACTTTTGAGCACCAATTTGTATGAAGCGGCCCCATTGTGCATTGTTGTAGTTGCAAGATCATAGAAAAAGATTACCCAGCGTTACTATTCATAGCCTATGTGTGAGGAGGATACTGCGCTTTAGTGGTTTCAACTTAAACTAAAAATTTTGACTTTACAGACAATTTTTGCTTTAAACGCTCTTTTGAATTGGCCAGAGAAAAAGTTCTTATTAGGCGCCGCGAAGCCAGCGGGCATTGGGTAGTATACAGTATAATTAATCAAATAAAACACCTCCTTGAGGTAAAAAGTTCTGTTTTTTATTTTGTGTTTCTAGCAGTAGACGGAATTTCGCAACCCTCCGAATAAA
>NW_016157302.1:246696-247291 GCF_001687245.7 Rhagoletis zephyria
CAAAAAAAAAGATTTTCCGTACGTTTCCAAGGCAGTTAAAAAATGCGTATAATTTTCGTCACGAAATTGATATCATAAATTTTGTGTTTCTAGTTCAGCTTTCGTAACTCGAAAATTTTACCTCAAAGAGGTGTTTTATTTGATATCAATTATTTTGGGGTAGCAAATTTAAAATCGATGAAAATACAAACAATAATCTAAATGTTTTATTTTTCTCAAATAAATTGCTAAAAATATTATCTAAATCTAAATTATGTATTCAAATCGATTTGTCTATTGAAACATATAATTTTTCGAATACGGAATAAAGCGAAAAAGAATGATCATATCCTTTGTTTTCGAAAAAATTAAAAAAATAATAATAAGATATTATAAAAACTTATCAACTTGGTGCCAAATTTGGATACAATTAACAACTGTATTCGTCTGATTGCCTCGTAGTTAAATTTTTGTTAAGATTTCTACCGGGTGTGGGGCGCACGCATGTGCTTTTTTTAAGAAGTTTTACTTCTATCGCGTGTACGATGTTGCACTCGTGCTATTAAACTAATGCTTTTTTCTCAAGTAGTTTTGCTCAGTGGCAATTTATACATAT
>NW_016157302.1:254305-267775 GCF_001687245.7 Rhagoletis zephyria
TCGATTTCTCTTTTCATTCTGATCATTTATGTATACATTTGTCTATATCTATCTCGATTCGTTTTGCCTGTTACAAACAACCGTTATGTGAACAAAGTTATAATACCCTTGTGCACAAGTGCGCTCGGGTATAAAAATATTTAAATTCCATGCTGCCTGTAATGGGATTTGACCCTGACCCTCTGGAAATTAGCAAATTGTGGCAAGCATCTTCACGCACAGACATGTATGTAAATATGGATTCAAATGTTGAGTTTGAGTCAACACCACGCGTGCGTGGAATGAAAATATTATTTTAAAATACGAATATTTTAAAACGATAATCAAATAAAAAATATTCATTTTTACCGTGCGTTATTTCCCTCAGTGAATTCATAAAATTTTCCGAATATTACAACGCGTTTTTTCCCTTAGTGTAGTGATTTTTTTGTACAATCAAATCGAAAACCGGGACACTTAAACGAAACCCGGGACATTTTAAGGTTGGACCGGGACACCGAGACAAATAGTCTAAAACCGGGACATGTCCGGGAAAACCGGGACGTCTGGCAGCCCTACACAAGTTTTCCTTGTGTTGGCATGCATAGATTTGAAGCATGATTTGATTTGAATTTATTCGACAGTGTCTTCATATATCACTTTCAAACATGTATAAGCGACATGATATAAACTGGCACTTGCATGATGTGTTACATGGCGCTATGTTTTATAGTTCAACATTTGCAGGCGTTTAATATCTATATATCTGTGGTCATAAGCAATAACCGCCTAAGTCGACTTACGAAAGAATTGATTTATATATGCTATGGTATTATGCAACTACTATTCCATACTTACGAAAGAATTGATTTATATATGCTATGGTATTATGCAACTACTATTCCATGTGGGTGTGAAATCCCCATATCGCCAGCCAGGCTATTAAAAAGGTTATAGACGAACATATTTTGGTTTCCCCATAAGGTTAGCATTACAATCCAAAGGTTTAAAACGTTTTTTCTCGATATCAGGTTTTTCGACTTAGGCGATTATTGCTTATGACCAGAGATATAATTGCTCAGTCATTTAACAAACTAAAGTGCAAGCTGCAGTTGCAGTTGACTGTGTTTGTCACAAAAGGAAAACATGGCAGAAAAGTCGATAGTGAGTAATATAATCTTTTGAAAAATATTAACAAATTTTCCGTGGAATTGAGACTCGGAAAAGGTATTAGGTATTATTCATATATTTAAAAATTACAATAGTTGAGATCACCTTTTTTTATACACATTTTAAAATGAACGATCCAAAATTAGCCGATATACATACGGAATGCTTTTTTTTATTTTAACACAAAATTTACTTTTTATTTTGTTACTTTAAATAAATGTGGTTATAGTTTTAATTAGTAAATTTTTTTTTTGTTATTAGTTAAATTCACAACTTCAATATTCTTTAAAAAATAGGGCAGAACTAAGCATATTTTAGTTCACAGGTTATCTTTTAAGTCACATACGCCTCTGAGACGTATGTTAAGGCTTTACGTTACTCCCAAATAGATTAGGCTTCTAGGGTTAAGAAAGCTTTAGTTTAAAAGTGTGATATTAAAGGCCAAATTCACAGTGCGTAGTTAACTAAGAATCGGCACTTAACTACAGATTTTTGTTCTAAATGCAAAGATTAACCTAAAAATGCCTTAAAAATACCACAAATGCCATCATTATTATATAAGGTTATGTTAAAAGTCGCAAATATGAGCCAATTGTTAGTTGCTTCTGTATGCGCTTTCTAGTGAACACGTTGCGCGCATGGGCGGTGAACGTGCATGGTTCACGATGCGTGCGCGCTGTGACAAATGTTGCTGTAAGTAATAAACGGAAAAGATCTAACAAATTTTTTTTTATAAATATTCTTGAATAAATGCAGTTTTCGAAAATATAAACGAAATGGAAAACACTCATTGAGAACATATTTTTAATGCAGCTTGAATATTTATAAAGTTTAAATTAAAAAAAAAAATTGTTTTCTAAATTATAAAAATATTTTTTTTAAAGCTCTAATGTCACTACGCTTACAAAACAAATTTCGTCAACTTTCGTCAAATACTTTAAGAGAAAATCTTTCACATCTATAAACCTCTCTACCCACAAATTTTGACGCAAAAATTGGAACTGGACTGAAATCCGAGGTCCAGTTGAGAAATTTTCACCATGTGTAAAGATGAAAATTTCGGGATTTTTTTAT
The DNA here is from genome assembly GCF_001687245.7 of Rhagoletis zephyria. Taxonomy (NCBI): domain Eukaryota; kingdom Metazoa; phylum Arthropoda; class Insecta; order Diptera; family Tephritidae; genus Rhagoletis; species Rhagoletis zephyria. The sequence goes on from NW_016157302.1 coordinate 256,529, forward strand.
ATGTTAGCCCCCTCCATATATTCGCTCCTGGCGACGCCCATTCGCATATGCGCTCATTTAACATCACTTCTAAATATCTGACGCAATCAAATAATTTTTTCCCCTAATTTTTACACTTTCGCACCTCCATTCTTACCATATAAACCGCAGATTAAGTTACATAACTTTGTCATCAGAAATAGGATTTATACACTAAATATCTATAACTGACGCGCTGTGTTTTTTTTTTCTTTTTGAACGTTTGTAGATCCTCCCCCAATCCCCTCACTACTGAAATTATATGAATCACGTGACCTTTTTTGCTTTCTATAACCTAATCTGCAAAATTCAATAGGTTCCCAGGACGCTGTAGTAAATCCCGATTTATCATCGTGTGCTCCCCTACTAATATCTATGTACATATAGACTTTCACATAAGTATAAATGTGACTTCAGCTTTCAGTTATTCTTGAGTGTGTGAATATTTTCGTTGGCTGGTGTAATCAAACGTATGTACATACGTACATACATACGCATATACAATGAATGAATGCCCTTTTCTATTAGCAAAATACTTTAAGCACTCTGCTTGCACATCGGCCATTACGGCATTAATGAAACGAATTTATGTAAAGAGCATTTCTTTCTTCACTTTTTTCTCGTTTTGCACTGACAAATCTCGACAAATGCTTTAACTATGTTGAAATGGCACTGAGAGCTTTGACTTCCGAGCAAAACATCGCAAAGTAAGAAAGCAGACATGAGAGATCTAATGAAAAGCCATTACTGTGCTTAATGTGTTTTATAAAGTAGTTTCAGTTTCAGCTTAAAATCATTGAAAGGAAGAAGGTTGAGCCTGTTGTTTGAATGTGCGCGAGCATGAGGAACAACATATTGTACGAACGTAAATGCGGATATGATTTACACATTCAGTTTTTTTGGACTTTGTTTTAATCCAAAGTCCGCGCCCCACTAGACTGGGAGTCATTCGCGGCTCCTTAATTTTTTCATTTTAGAGGCTCGAATCGGCCACAATCGCTTAGACTGTTACTGCACCAATCACGATGGAGAATAAGAGGATATAATACTTATAGTTAGCTGCGTGTCATTCATATATGCCCTTGAGCATGTAACGCACTAGCTTCTCGAATGAAAGCATGTCGCCAACAATGGCTTGAAGCCTCATTCTCTTCTCGCTGAATTGAGCTATAATACACAAAAAGGATGGTGTTGCATCCTCTTCCATGCCAATTTCACAGGTATCGCAGTATGGAATGCATTCGTGCTTAAATCTGTACACATACGCTTTGAAGCAGACATGGCCGCCGAGAAATTGGGCCTCATACCTGATAACCAGGCAAGTGTGACCAACCACAAAGTTTTAAAAAAATAAATACATTATCAGACGGCGTATAAATTCTGATCTTGCGAACATTATCTAAGCTTTCAACTGTTTCGCTATTAAGCCTGTTCATGTAGTTATTTTTAATGAGATTCATCTCTGAAATTTATTTTCGGCAGCAGCACTACTGTGCGGTAAAATAGCTAACGGCAGCATATACTCTGCCAAATTGCTTAACATACACCTTTACAAAACATTTTTCTGGTCCCTGCTTTGGGAAAGAAAAAGTGATTCCGCAAGGAATGTTAAAGAGTAAAATAGACAACTTCTGTTACACCATGCTATACAAAACCTTGGTGGTTGCCACAGAAGTTATTGAGCAAAAATTTAAGAAGTTACCATATTATTTTGTACTATATTGTTAATGTGAATGAAAAAAAGTAAAAAAATCTGAGCATATTTTAGGTCAAGCGGAGTAGGGAGTAGATTTTAAATTTAAAAAAGAAATCGGAGTAAATCCACTCCGATCGGAGCAAAGTCCGGACGCTACTTGCACCTATGCAGAAAAAATGATCAGCCCAGCGCCTTCGTCTTGACCTGGAGGCTGTGTCGAAGTCACAGCCGCTAAACTTAAACGTAGAATACGTGTTATTATTAAGATCACATTCAAGTTAAAAAAAAAAACGGTACATGAAATATTCGTTTTGATTGTATTGAATTAAATGTAATAAATCAATATGAATTGCAAAATATTAATAATTAGCAATAGAGAAGCAGATCCACATTAACTTCAATCATATACCATCAGCTTATAAATAGACATATATATGCCATAATGTGTATCACTACTTGGATTAATACTGCAGAAATTTGTATTACTTTTAATATTAGCCTAGCTCCCCTTATTAGTATTCTTCTTCGTGTTTGTGCTCGTCTTGGCATTAAATTAGTCTTCGGATTTGTGCATAAGTTAACTAAGACTTCTGAAACAGCTGGCAACCCTCCTAAATATAGTTAAGAAATAAAAAAATTAATGATGAATTAAGTTAAATTTGCTTTTTTAAATACGTGACAACGCTCCAAAATGCAGTTCAGAAATAAACCTTTTTAAACCCGTTTCATTTGATACCCATATTTTTAATAATTGCTTTAAATTATTAAATAATTTGAGTTTACCTTTTAAAACAAGTGGCAACCCTCTTTAATATTCTAAATATTCAAACTAAGGATATCTTACCACTTTCGTTTGATGTCATATTTTAATGTTTCATTTAGCTTATGCTTACCTACTTTAATTAAATCCTAATTTTAAAACATATGGTAACCCTATTCAAAATATTTTAAAACCAAAACCTTGTTAAATCTTTTTCGGCTTACACACATATTGCGATACAAATTTAAATTGTGTATATAATTCCCTTAATTCAAGTTGAATTTAATTTCTAAAACATATGGCAACCCTCTTATATAAAGGTCACAAGAAAATATTTTTAACCCATGTAAATTTACGCCCATTCTTTGATAATTCATTTGACTTATTAAATAATTGGAGTTTAACTTTTTACACAGGTGGAAACCCTCTTTAATGTTATAAATGCTCAAACTAAATATTTCTTAATACTCCTTTCTTTGACGCCCATATTTCAATATTTTATATAGTTTAATTTTATTTGACTTTTCAAACAGATGGAAATTCTGTTCAAATTATTTTTAAATCAAAACCTCGTTAAACTTTTTTCGTCTGACACTAGTATTGCGATACATGTTTAAATTATCGAATACTCTTAATTAAAATTGAACATGCAGTTTGGAAATAAAGTTTCTTCAAAGCAATTTTGATTTATATTCATATTGAAGTAATTTATTTAACCTTTTGCTTATATTGAATCTAAATTTGTAACAAGGTGGCAACCCTCTGCAAAATATTTTCAAACCACAACCTCTTTCGTCGGATATCCATATCAGGATATACATTTCAATTTTTTTGCCTTTATTTAAGTCGAACTTGCTTTTTGAAACAGGTGGCAACCCTTCTACATATAATTAAGAAATAAAGCCTTTTCAAAACCATTTCGATCGATACTCATAATATAATAATTGATTTAACTTAAAAATTATTTAAATTAAATTTTTTTATCAGGTGCAACTCTTTTTGAAAAAATAAGAACTTAACATACTTAGAAGATATCAACCAATAATTCCCATATACCAAACGATAGGAAAAAACAAGATCATTCGAGCGGTTTTCGAGCATTTTGGTAATAAAATTTTTTGCCTTAAAATGCTCATATTTGTTGAATTTATATAAAATTTGTACACGATAATATTTCCATTTCTCCAAAGAACCTATATCCCGATCTGCAAATCATAAGTTGCAAGAGCACTTTAAAGGCTTAAAATTTACCCCAAAATAAGCCAATATTTAACGTTGTTTCTACGACAGAAACGGAATTGGCTATATACAAAAATTAATGTGTCGATAGGTTTGAAATTTTATCTTTGAAACGCCAGACTTTTCATTGAAATCGCTTCATTAGTTCTCGTGCAATGAGCGTTTTCGTGAAGCTCTAAAAATTACAACTACACCATTTGAGCATAGCCTCTTTAATGAAACGTAAGACGTATTCTACGTCAAAATGTGCATCCATCCAGCAATGCAAGGAAAGCTCCACATTGAAAAAGTGCACTGACAACGGATGGTAAATTTATTCGTCACTTGTTTCTCATGCATGATGTCAAAGAGAACTCTTCAACAAACCGTTATATGCGAGCAGTGGAGCCACATCACCCACTCATTATACATATACCACCACCGAAAAAATTGTCGATTTCAGCGAGATGAGGAATGTAACGAAGCTGGTACTATGAGGAATGTAACGAAGCTGCAGACGTATTTTCCATAATAAAAATAGAATGGTTGAAATACGGGAGTGCGAAAAGCTTGAAATGCTGGCCGACAGGAAAAATGTTCGGAAATTTTACTAGAAAAATATGCTACTTACGGAAGCTTTCAAGACTAGGTAAACTTCCTGTAAAAAAACTACCACTGCAACCTAGTGACCAATGTACACAAAGTATTTCAACTATGCAAATAACACTTCTCCACCCTATTGAATGGTGGAAGTACTTGAAATAGTGGCCAAGGTGAGCCCCAGTTCCCTGTCGATGCTCTTCGGCCTGGCTATAGCGACTGAAAAACAACCAATCTGCTGGAGCTGACAACTAGCCAGCTAAGCTATTCAAATACGGCGGCGAGGAGCTGATTGGGTCCAGACGAACGCAGGGTCGACAACTGAAATTTGACTGTACTCTGCCCAATCCACAATAAAGGCGACCCTGCCATACCCTCCAACTAATGCGGGCCTCATGTTGGAGAAGATAATAAGAGCTACAGAAATTAACCGCTGAGGTAAAATTTGTTACACGAGTGCACAAGTAGAGGACTTCGTTTATTAAGGAACCAGACAGTGTTGCCACACATCGGCTTTTCCTACCAAAACTGGTAGGATTTTTTCCATTTGGTAGGTTGGTAGGCTTTATTGGATTTTGGTAGGTTTCGTGTCAATGAGTAATAGTTATTTACGAAAAATAGAAAATATGTATCTCCAAACATTATAGCAACCTTTTTACACGAATATTTCACCGGGGCGTTCGTATAACGGCGGCCTCAAACATGTAAATATACCTGATTCCTAAGTACAAACGTATTTATGCCAATATACAATATGAACATCCATATATAATTTATGGCGTACTTGGACAAAGATTCCAGAAAAGTCTGCCAATGGGCGGAGGCCTTCGCAGTGGAAGTCTGTGTTCGCGATTGTCGTCATAGAAGGCAAATGAGGCCAGAATAAATATTATTTCGTATATTCAGGCAGCGTTCAAGTTCTTAGACTCTTTTAAAACGTCATCAAGGCTTGTGAACTCTTGAACCACCTGGGAGCCCACAATAGCATAACGCTGTGGTGGGTTCCGGGACATGAAGAGTTTTAAGGCAACGAAAGGGCTGACTGTCTCGCAAAGCGTGGAGACCAAATGCGCTTGCATGGCCCCGAGCTATTCTGTGGTACATCTAAAGGATACACTGCAGACCTACTTAGGAGCTAGCTGGGAATAATCTCAGATTGCTGCCCACTGCCGGAAGTCAAAGGAAATAAGACAATCAAAGAGATTCATAGCTCCTTCCAAGAGGAACTCCGAAAGACACCTTGAACTTAGAACTCTTACTTACTAACTGACAGCACACTGCAAGCTAACGTACCATTTGAATTAGGTTTTGTGGGCTGGTGAAGGAAACCCCAGAGTATATTCTATGCGCTTGCCCACGTAGCATGAATCGTAGTTTGAAATACCTTGGAGAACGACTGTCTTCTCCATTTAAATTTGAAACATGGCATCATCCAAAGTGCTGAGCTTTTTAACGAATGAAGACGCTCGGGTGTTTTAACGTCGAAAAAGGACGCGTGAAACATTTTACGAAAAATTACGCTTGAAAAAATTTCGGCGAAGAAAGACGCGTAAACATGGATTCAACATCATTCCAGAAATTCATACACTGTTACGCTCGCAAACATGCGTCTTTCATTGCCGAAATATTTTTTACGCGTCTTTTTCGCTGTCAAATTTTGAGCTCGCGTTTTTATACGTATCTAGTGCAGTGGTGCACCCGGGAGTCTCCAGGAGCTACTCGGCTTTCACATACAAGTCGTGTGTGCGCAGCTAGCGAACTGTTGCCCCCAGTGTTGCCACACATGGGCTTTTCCTACCAAAACTGGTAGGTTTTTTTCCAGTTGGTATTTTGGTAGGCCTGATTGGATTTTGGTAGGTTTCGGGACAATAAGTAAAAGTTATTTTTCGGAAAATAGAAAATATGTATCTCTAAACACTTTAGCAACCCTTTTTCACCGGTGCGTTCGTACAACGACGGCCGCAAACATGTAAATATACCTGCATCAAAAACTAAACTTAAAAAAAAAATGGACTTGACACCTTTTCACCTTTAGGTAGCGATATAATTTATGGCGTACTTGGACCAAGATTCCGGAAAAGTCTGCCAATGGGTTCGCGCCCAACCATATTCCAGGCGGAGGTCTTCGCAATCGAGGTCTGTGTTCGCTGGTGTCATCGTAGAAGGCAAATGAGGCCAGAATAAGTATTATGTCGGATATTCTGGTAGCGTTAAAGGCCTTAGAGTCGTTTAAAACGACATCAAAGCTTGTAAACTCTTGAACCAACTGGAAGCCCACAATAATGTACCGATGTGGAGGGTTCAGGAACATGAAGGGTTTGAAGGCAACGAAATTGCTGACTGTCTCGCTAAGCGTGGAGCCCAAATGCGTTTACATGGTCCCGAGCCTTTCTGCGGTACATGATACATTGCACTCAAAGTTCTGTTCACTGCGGAAATCAAAGGGAATAAGACAGTAATAGAGCTGCATAACTCTTTCCAGGAACTCCGAAAGACACCTTGAACTTAGAACTCTTACTGGCAACCTTACAGCACACTGCAAGTTAACGTATCGTTTGAATTAAATGGGTCTTTCTGTAGAGGCTGTATGTTTTGTGGGCTGGTGGAGGAAAGCCCAGAGTGTATTCTATGTGCCTGTCCACGAAGCATGAATCGTAGATTGATACACCTTGGAGAACGATTGTCTTCTCCATCTAAAATTTGGATCATGACATCATCCAAAGCGCTGATAACAATTAGGATTTAGCACTTTATATTTTCTTNGAATTAGGATTTAGCACTTTATGTTTTCTTAGGTCGCAGCGCGGGTATCTCCTACGTAATAATAATAATATCGTCACGAGACACGAATAAATACGCTCGGGTGTTTTGACGACGAAAAAGGACGCGTTAAAAAAATTGCGAAAAAAGACGCGTAAACATGGATTCAACATCATTCCGGAAAAACTCTTTGGGGAATACGTATACTGTTACACTCGCAAACATAGTTGACCGCGAACATAAGTCTATGTGTCTTTCTTTGCCGTCAAAGAGGTTAACGCGCCTTTCTTTGCCGTCACCTATGTTAAGAGTCTTTCTTCGCCGACATTTTTTACGCGTCTTTTTTCGCTGTAAACTTTTGAGCTCGTGTCTTTATTCGTTTGTAATGATGATACGTACATATGTATGAGTAAAGAGACATACATTTGGATAAGTCTGTACAGTAAAATGAATCGTTATACGTAGTTAATTCGTTTCTATTTTACTAGCTGTGTTTTAGTTTTGCTAAATGTTATGTTGGCTATGTTTTAAATAAATTTGACATTGAAAACAAATAATAAAACTCAAAAAAAATTTTGGTATGTTTTGGTTGGTTATGGTAGGAAATTTTGTTGGAAAAAAATTTGTCTGTGGCAACGCTGGTTGCCACGCTAGCAGCGAATTTCTACTGGGAATTGCTAGTGTACGCATACTAAGACAAAAATGTTGCGCTGGTTTGGTAGCTCTACCTACGCTGTTCACCACTGATCTAGTGACGATATGTATGAATTTGTAAATAGCAGGGACGTGAATCGGTTTTGAACCGAACCGGTTTTGAACCGGAAAACCGCTTTTTTCTATTAATTAACTGAACCATTAACCGAATCGAAATTTTCCACAAATGCTTGATTCGAACCGAAAACTGAACCACTTTCCTAAAGGTTTAAAGGTTCGTTTCAACCGATTTTCAACAGATAAATGTACCCACTTTTTTTCTTTTTGTTAAACATGGTAATACCTTCCATGTTTTTTTACCATGTGACAATATCAAATGTAAAGACAGCCCATCTCACTTGACCCTTAACCTTTCGCGTTGTTGCACTTGACACTTGACACTTAAATTTGCGCGTTGTTTTTTTGTTTTTCGAGCCGTTGAACCGAACCGAAACCCCGGTTCAAAGACCAAAAAACCCGCTTTGACGAAACAATCCAAAAGTGCAACAACGGTTCGAACCGCTGAACCGAACCGACCAAATTTTTCATCCGGTTCACGTCCCTGGTAAATAGACATTTGGATAAGTCTGTACAGTAAATTTAATTGTTATACGCTTTAATTTGTTTTTATTGTATTAGCTGTCTTTACTAAATGTTATGTTATGTATGTTTTTAATAAATTTTACTTTGAAAACAAAAATAAATATTAAAAGCACAAAACAATTTTTGGTAGGTTTTGGTTGGTTATGGTAGAAAATTTTGGTAGCAAAAAGAATTTGTCTGTGGCAACACTGGAACCAGAATTAACACCAATAAAAATGAAATCTAACAGAGAATCACTCTTACCAACAGGTGCTACTTTGGACTGGGTAGGCAGTATACGCAGATGGATAGCTAGACTGCTTAATGCCACGATTGCTGAAACTGAAGTCGGTGACAGGGTAATACAACTTCAAACAACAAAGGTTGCCCGCATGGAGACGTTCTATTTCCTGTCCTGTGGAGTCTAGTTGTGGACTAACTCCTGCAGATACTCACTGGCAAGGGCGACCGCTGCCAAGGGTACGTGGACAACATAGTGATTATTGCTAGGGGTAAGTTCGCGGGTACCCTCTGCGACACAGAGGACTTAATCTACCAATATGTTGGTGTACTAAGACAGGCAATGTCCCTTTTACCAGGAAAATAATACTCGAGGAGATGAGGAACTGAGCCTTGGATGGGGTCGCGGTCAATGTCGTCACAGAAGTAAAGCATCTGGGTCTTATCCTGGACTCTAAACTCCTGTGGAGGACTCATGTTGAATCGGTCACTTCCAAGGCTACGAGGGCACTGATGGTGTGCAAAGGTCTAGCGCTGTTCTCCAGAGATTATATGCGGAAAAAGCTTTAAGGTCAATGTATACAGCAAGGTGGCCCGGAACACCTCTATTTTGGAGGGACACGTCCAGGCGAGCACTCTACAGTGGTATACGGACGGGTCTAAGATCTTTAAAGGTAGTTGACAGGCGTATATGGTGTATATAGACTGCAGCTGTAAGTACCCTTGGCAGCCTTCTCAAGCATCTGCCAAGCTGAAGTTTATACCATTATTCTATGCGCAGATATTAACCTTCGTATAAATTATCGAAGTGAAACGACACCTATAATAAGTAATAGTCAGACGGCACTAATGTCTCTCATCATTTGAGGCCAAATTCTCATTGGTGCAGGAGTGCATCGACCAGCTTAATGTTCTTGCTCAGGACAATATTATCCAACTAATATGGGTACCAGCGAACATGAGAGTCGAAAGAAATAAGGAAGCCGATCAGCCAAACAGCCCTCCTTTGGGTGGGTCCAAGTACGATGAAGAAGCGCTCAGAAAGAAAAAACAGAAAACTGAGGTTACTGCATTAGCGTAAAACCATGGGACTTTGTCAAGCCAAGAAATTATTAGGGGGGTACAATGCAAAGAGATACAGGCTCCCCAAGGATAGGGTAAGAATTAGGCTCTACTACTTTTACGGGCCATTGTAGGCTTAGAGGCTACTTGCATAAGTTCGGGTTCGGGTCTAGCGACCTATGTCGCTTTTGTTTCTCCGCCAAGGAGACACCATTGCATATTCTCCTGGAGTGCGAGGTCGTTTCACGAAGAAGGGAGAGGTGCTTCGCACACTCCCTACCCCGGAGATCTGTTCTAAAATTCATAGAGTCTTTGGGGCTAGAGTCAGTGTTGGGTTATGCTGATGGCACATAGACCTACTGGTTGCAGTGCCTACTCTATTCGTATCTACATATCCATCGTATTCACACGTACATACACATGTCCCAACTATGGACGCCACAATATGCCGAAAATTGTGATCCCGGGATTTCGGCATTTTTTTAAGTAATCCCGGGATCCCGGGATTTATTCACATTGACACTAGGAATGTTAATCCCGGGATCCCGGCCTCTTTAAGGTCCCGAAAATCCCGGGAATCTTGCCAAGTAGTTCCGAGATTTTCGGGATTTGTAATTTACTTCTTCTTCTTTATTGGCGCTGTAACCGCCTAAGCAATTTTGGCCGAGTCCAAAACAGCATGCCAGTCATTTCTCTTCTATGCTAACTGACAGCAATTGGAAATGCCAATTGAAGCCAAGTCCTTTTCCACCTGGTCATTCCAACGCAGAGGAGGCCTTACCAGCATCGCGGCCCGCGTAGAATATTTTCAGAACAGGAGCGTTGTTGTCCATTCGAACGACATGGCCAAGCCAGCGGATCCGCTGAATTTTAATTCGCTGCACTATGTCTATATCGTTGTAAAGCTCATACAGCTCATCGTTAAATCGTCTGCGATATTTGCCATCACCAACGCGTAAAGGTCCGTAAATCTTTCGCAGAATCTTTCTCTAGAAAACTCCAAGAGCCGTCTCATCAGATGCTTTCATTGTCCATGCCTCTGCGCCATACACCAGCACAGGCATAACGAGTGACTTATAGAGTGTGATCTTTGTACGACGAGAGAAGACCTTACTTCTCAATTGCCTACTCAGTCCAAAGTAGCACTTGTTGGCAAGAGTGATTCTCCTTTGGATTACAAGGCTGACATTATTATTGGTTACGCTGGTTCCCAAATAAACGAAGTCGTCTACTTTTTCAAACTTGTAACTGTCAACAGTGACGTAGGTGCCAAGACGTGTATGCTCTGACTGTTTGTGTGATGACAGGAGATACTTCGTTTTGTCCTCGTTCACCACCATACCCATTCGCTTTGCTTCTCTACACTGAAAATAAAATCTGCATAAATATAACGAAAACTTGCGTAAATCTTACGAAATTTTTCGTCATTTTGAGCCACGAAAGTTTTCGTTGATTGTACAAAACAGTTTTCGTACATACTACGAAAATATGAGGCATCAGATCTTTAGTACATTTTACGAATGCATTCGTACTATTTACTAAAGAATTTAGTACTATTTACTAAAGAATTTCGTGCTATTTACGAAATTTTTGTAAAATGCACAGAAATAATTCGTAT
>NW_016157302.1:269047-288020 GCF_001687245.7 Rhagoletis zephyria
AAATTGATGCTTGCAACAATTCGTTACCAAGAAATACGTTTAGGATACAATTTTGAAAAATGGGCGTGGCACCGCCCACTTATGATCACATATATGTATCTCGGTAACCGTTCTACCAATTTGTACCAAACTCGGTGTGGTTATTGTACTTGCCACATAGAAGCAAAACGTTGAAACTTATTGAAATCGAACTAAAATTACGGCCGCTTTTCATATAACAGTAAATTTCAGATATGCTTGAAACTTCAATATTTCGAAATTTAAGGACGCTAATTTACTCAAAATGGATACACCTCGGTTTACCATGTAGCGGTAGCTTTCGGAAAGGTGAAAAACATATATTTAATACTTGCGCCGGGTATTTAATGTTCGGCTCCGCCCGAACTTAGACTTTTTTACTTGTTTATTTAAAAAATAGTTTAATCTGAACTTTGACCCTTAATAACTTTTGTAGTTTTTGTTTCCGCAAGAAAAGAAATATACCGTTATACTCACCTCAATGTTCTCTATCGATCCCCGTACGTTTTTTTTAATTTGGGAATCGAAGCTATTCTACATTTATGCTCAAATTTTGCTCAACTTCTGAAATTGGACAGAAATGCAACTCTGAAAAATCACGCACGCAAATTTATTTCGGTTACTCAAATGTGAAGAACTTGCGTGCGTGCGTAGAAAAATTCACGCCGGTAATATTAGGTTGGCCTGTTACGAAAGTCATTTCGTTATATTTACGTATGGTTCGTAAAATCTTGTTTCGTTGTGAAAAATGTGTTCGTACTATGAACGAAAGTTTCGTACATTGTACAAAAACCAAGACTACGAAAGTGTAGGTCATCCCTTGTCAAATTTGGTTTGAAGACCATTTCAAAAAATATATATATATATATATATATATATATATTTTGGTTATTAGGTATTGTTGACTTAAAAATATAAAAAACGGAAAAAATTATATACACCAAGTGAAATACCCTCTAATTACCTTTAACTAGTCACTAGTTTTTTAATATATATATATTGTTCAGAAGATATTAATATTTAAAAAAATCCAAAAAAAGTATTAAAAATTCAGCATGTCCGTCACTTGTGAAGAAAATAAGGTTTTTATATTTTTAAAAAAGTTGTGAGTAATAACTCAAATTATTACAGATACTTCTTAATACGTATATACATTTGTGGCTATTACTCGTAGCTCTGACACCACGGCAACTCAATCAATCAGCTGATTTTGTTTACATTTCTGTTTATTTTCTCTCAGTGATTGTGTGAAAGTTGAGTTTGAGTTGTGAAAAGTAAAAATGTGTGACAAACGGCAAACATTGATAATTATAGTGCTGAAAGTGTAGTTATAAAAGAACAGCCAAGTTGTAGTACTTCAACCGTTGTGGAAGAAGCTCAGAAAGAAGTTGCTTTACAAAATTTCAGTCCGTGGAATGTGAGTACGGCAGACATTGGTGCCTTTTTTGGAACGCAGGTTGAAGATAATATGAAATTCGAACTTTTAACAAATCCTTGGACACCAAATGAATCCTTTAATTTTAGTAGAACAGGCAAAAGAAATCTTAAGTTTCAACTTCATTGGTTGAAGAGATATGGATACACGGTAAGGTGTCTGTTATTTGTCAAGTTGATTTTATCTTTGACGCTGCCCAAATGCAAAATATTACAACAAAAAAGCGCTCAACATTAACTAAAGACCTTGTGAATAAAGTTTTCAAAGATCAATGTAATTTTCACGTAAAATGTAATGGCCTTTCAGCAAGGGCGTAATATTAGGAACTTTTTTGATTTGATATTTAGTTTTGGTACAGAATCTGGAAATAACATCAGGTTTGTAAATAGCGGACACTCTAATGCAAATAATAATTGTACAAATTTAAAAAAGTACTTAATTAAATACACAGGTATGAATGGCTTGCATACACGCAAGTTAAAGGACAAGGAGTTCTTTGCAAATATTGTGCACTTTTTGCCTACGAATGCGCCGGTAAAGGCGTACACCAAAAATCGTTTGTGTCTGAGCCCTTTATCAGATGGAAAAATGCTATTGAAGCTTTTGAAATACATTCAAAGTGCCAATACCATTTGTCAAGTGTCATGTATGCAGATAATTTTCTGAAAACGTGGAAAAATTCTATTCCTGATATTCAGAAGCAATTAGATTCGGCTCGTATCCAACAAATACAAAACAGAGCAAAGCTAATTCCCATAATTGAAGTTATAAAGCTATGTGGTCGGCAAGAGTTTGCATTACGCGGAACTGACGATTATGGAGATCTCAGTATAAAGGCTGATCATAATGATGGTAACTTTCGCGCGATCTTGCGTATGCGGATGGAATGAGGGGATGAAAATGCCAAACGGCATTTTGAAGTATGCTCTAAAAATTCAAACTATATGAGCCCTACTATACAAAACGAATTGATAGAAACTTGCTGCGAAATCATTCAGAAAAAAATTGTGAAAAGAGTAAACGGCGCAAAATGTTTTTCGGTCTTAGTGGACGAAACAACAGATGTTTCGCAAACTGAACAAATGTCAATAAGTGTACGTTATGTTGACAACGACCACTCTGAGAAATACTTTGTTCGTGAGGACTTCTTGAAATTTGTTCATTTGAAAAGCACAACGGGAAGTCACATTGCGGAAATGATTCTCGAAACTTTGCACCATACAGGAATAGACATAAGTTCATTAATTGGTCAAGGTTATGATGGTGTAAAAAAGTTATAAAAGACTTCCGCGCAAATATTGATGGCAAATTTTCTAACATTTTCGAATCAGCGACCGAACTCCTTAAATCTGTAAATGGAGAAATAAACCTCCCAAGAATTCCTTATTCCACAAAAGACAAAGTAAATAGTAAACCAACAGATCCAAAAGCTTACTACAAAGTCGCTATCGCAGTGCCTTTTCTTTTGATGATATTTCCATGCAACTACAAGAAAAATTTGTCCAGCATAAAATTACCATCTCAAAATTGGCATGTTTTCTTCCCTCTATGTGTTCAAAAGACGATGTGTCTTTCAACGACTCTGACGCCGGCGAGTTAAATATTTACAAAAATATTGACACGGGGACGATTGTAACAGAATTTTCTTTATGGAAAAAGAAATGGAGCCAAGAAGACCCTGCAAGTCGCCCAACAACTGCACTGGAAGCTCTAAATGAGTGTCAAAGTCAACTTTTCCCAAACATTTTTTATTTACTAAAAATTTATGCAACATTGCCTGTCACTACGTGTAACGTCTGAAAACCTTCTTGCGGAACTCTACCGGAGAAGAAAGACTGAATGGTTTAGCCCTAATGAGTGTTCACCGCAGATTTGATCTGGATACTGAAGAAGTAATGAACGATTTTGCCGCAAAAAATCAAGACGCCTTAATTTTATTTTAGAATAAGCCCAGCAAAAACTTATTTTCTTGGTAAGCGCTTACTTTTTGTATCGATGTGGTAACGCATTACAATACGCCTTAAGTCAAAATTTTTCACTTTCTTTTTTTTTTAATCTCCCGCTTACCTCCAATGACATGCCCAGGTTAAAGTAATGTGTTCTGTAAACTAGAGGGTATGTGGTGAATTTCGAAAAGTGCTTACCAATCGCGATTCACCACATACCCTCTAGTTTACAGAGCACATTTCTTTAACCTAGGCATGTCATTGGAGGTAAGCGAGAAATTTAAAAAAATGCTTTCCCACTGCATTACCTGTAATGCAGTTGGTAAACGAGAAAGTCAAAAATTTTGTCTTCAGGCGTATTGTAACGCGTTACTCCATTGTAGGGATGTCGATTTGAGAGCAAACATCGATGTTTTTGTAAAAACAATGCATCGAAGAGTCGCATCGATTTCTCTCGATGCATCGGAACAACCACATCGATACATCGAGTAGTTCCTCATCAGCAATGTTCCTAACAGAAACCCAAATTCCGAGTCATATCGAACAGGTGCGGAGAAAAAACAATAAGCTGCGTGCATTTTGTTTTTTGCTTTTAGGCTATTAACTGTGAAAATATTTCTTTTTTGTTTATTTAATGTTTATTATTTTTCCATAAAAGCCTAGCGCATTATATAACAAACAAAATATAAATCCATATTTTAAACTTTGTGCAAAAATTATAAAAAATTGGCAAAATTTCAGCTAGATTTTCAACTTTTTATTCAGATTTTTTAGAATTTTTTTGAGTATGCAGGTTGATAGCCCACTAAATTCCAGGGTAATAATGTGCAAGTTTTAAGGTGCTAAAGAATCGCGTTGATTTTTAATATATTTTTTTTCTTCTTGTAAATATTTGGTTAAGTGGTCTGTTGTCCAAAATGCTAAATTCCGTTCTGTTAAGAAGGAACATAGCAATATTTCAGCCTTTTTACGTTCATGATATTTTAATTTTTTTTTGCAAAGTTTGCAGTTCGCATTGACTTCACTCGCTTCCTCAAAGAAACGCCAAACTATACTTTTCGGAGGCATTGTGTTAAAATATCCTTCTGTCAAATCAATAGATTCCATTATTTAATTGTTTCACAATAAAAATGTAAAATTATAAGAATTGAGCACTTACCTGAGAACTTCACAAAATTAAATGGACGGTATTTAAATAGAGACGTGCCTTTTTAAAAATACATCGACACTTTTACATCGATGTGTCGATACTATCGGCCAGACCAGTCTTTGACAATTTCGCTACCAGAAGCAACAACAAAATACACGCAAATGTTGTTTTTGCTCTAATGCTACTACCTGTTTGATATGCCTTGGCTTTATTATTACTTTTATTTTTTGTTGTTTGTGTGAAATATTTTATTTTTATCAGTATTTTTTTTATTAAACTATGTTAAAATAAAAGTTAAAAAAATATATATCTATATTTTGTCAGAACCCCCCCAACATATCAATATGATTACAATTAATGAGGAATTCCTGTAGAATTTAAACAGATTCAAGTTTCTGGTGCAGAAGAGCTGGTAAATATTCAAAATGTTCTTTTCAAATTTTTGGAATTAATCATATCTTTGAAATTACAAAGTCAAATATAATCAAAATAAATCCTGACGTCAGAGATAAAAAATAAAAACGCGAATTTAAATAAAAAAGTAGGTTTCAAACCCATTTATTTATTATTTATTTCATGGTAGGAGAGATTCTCAAATAATATAGAAGCAATTTTTTCGATTTAAGTTGTTGAAAAGTAAGGAGGTTGTAGGTGTTTTAACGTTTTATTTTCGTTGTTATTTAATTTTGGTAATTTTTTTTTTATAAAAATATAGTTCATTCTTAAAAAAAAACCGCTTGAATTCAAGTTTCAAAATTTGTGCAATATTAAAAAAAAATTCCACAAACTTTCGTACAAATTTCGATCTTTTTCAAAAATTATAAAAAATAAATCGTAGTTTTTAGCCATTTGAAACTTGTAGACTAGACTTGTAGACTTGTTACTAGAAATCAATGGGCTACAAACTGCATACTCAGAATATAATTAAAACACTCGAAGTTTTTACGAGAATTTGTTGAATTATTTTTTTTAATTGCACACATTTTTAAGGCAGTGGCGGTCGATTGGTCCATTTGTACAGATTGGTATATTGTTATATCCGGCTATTGGTACAAAACAAAAAAAAGGACCTTTTTCTTTTTGTAGTCAAATTGGTTTCTTAAAGGATTTTTTGGAAAAAATCCCCTCTGATGACAGAACAGTTTAAGCTTAAAAAATCTACACTGCCGGAACAAAGTATTGGCACAGCAAATTTTTCACAATATATGCAACAAAATTTTATTCTAATATTTTTCCGCTAATTTCGTATAAAAATATGGTACATTCTACAACAAAAAACATAAAAATATAATTCCTTAACTTTGTGCAAAACTCGCGAAAATTTAGTGAATTTTCAACTTTTTAATCAGATTTTTTAGAATTTTATTAAGTATGCAGATTTGTAGCCCAATCAATTTAATTATAATAATGTGCAAGTTTTAAGTAGCTCGGAAATACCGTTGATTTTTGGTAATTTTTTTTACGTAGTCTCTCCCGGTGTACGAAAATAAACTATATTGTACGTTACTATTTCGTTTCGTTTATTACTTCAACAGTTCGGTACAATACGAAAACAAAACGGCTGAGTTCACTTTGCGATAGTACACTACAGTAGTTTAGTAGTTACAGACGAAACAACAAACGAAATGAATCGTGCAGAGAAAAATATATGTATGTATGTAGCACATGTTTTTTAATTGAATTGGATATGAAAATTTACAGAAAAAAATATTTTTCACGTAATTGAAACGTTTGCATACATATAAAACGTACCCTATGGTACAGTTGTCACAAACGAAAAGCAAACGTTTCTCGTTGGGGAAAATGACAGTGAATCTTACAATTTGTTTCTGACTATGTACAAAACTGTACAAAACCACAAATCATATTATGATCGATGAGCAAATGGGAATTGTTTGGCACAGTTTATTTTCGTACCCTGTTCTCTCCATACAAAAAATTTTTTTCGAAAATACTTTATATGGAAAAAATGCAAAACACCTTCAACAAAAAAAAATTCTCAAAAATCAACGCGATTTTTGACTAACCCCGAACTTGCATTTTTTTGCTACAATTTAATGGGCTGCAAAACTGCATACTCATATGATTAAAAAGTTGAAAATTTTGATGAAAATTTGCTGAATTTTCGCGAGTTTTGAACAAAGTTTAGGAATTATATTTTTATGTTTTTTGTTGTTGAATAAACCATATTTTTATACAAAATTGGCGGGAAAATATTAGAATAAAAATTTTTGCATATATTGTGAAAAAATTGCTGTGCCAATACTTTGTTCCGGCAGTGTACATAAAACTATTAAAAAATTGTTTCAACGGAATCATAATAATGAGATTTTTGATGCTGTTTTTAAACTTTTTTCAAAGATTTATTTAAGAAAAACTTGAAAACCTGCTCCAAAACTTTACCGATATAGACTTATAAGGTATCACAGGTATCATTTTCTCACCCTTTTTGTTTCTTTGCAAAAAAACTCATTCACGTCCCAATTTTTTTTTTATTCAATACCAATACTTCTTAATTCAACATGGGATGACACTCGTTTATCTTACCTCCATTTTTCATATTTTGAGTGAGCTTATTCGCAAAGAAATTAAAACGGTGAGAAAATGATACCTCATAAGTCTAAATGTGAAGGTTTTGGCTGAGTTATTTAAGTTTTTCTTAAACCAGTTTTTGAAAAAAGTGCAAAAACAGCATCAAAATTTTCATTATTATGATTCCGTAGATTTTTTTTTATATTTTTATGAGAATTTTTAAGCTTAAACTACTCAGTCATCTGAGGTACTTTTTT
Organism: Rhagoletis zephyria; assembly: GCF_001687245.7. Taxonomy (NCBI): domain Eukaryota; kingdom Metazoa; phylum Arthropoda; class Insecta; order Diptera; family Tephritidae; genus Rhagoletis; species Rhagoletis zephyria. The sequence continues at coordinate 276,386 of NW_016157302.1, forward strand.
CAGAAAATATTTAAAAAAAACTGTTTATTTGGTGGAAGTCTTAAAATATAATACATAGATTTTATAATTCCAGTGGAAAAACAGTACCGCTTTTTTTTATGGGCAGTGATGCAATCTACTGTACATAAGTTGGCTATGATTACTCGGCCGTGCTATCATAGTAGCACAATGCCGCTAAATACATTTTAAAATTTTCAGGCAATAGCCTCATGCGATTATCGATTATATTTTTTGTTGTTTGTGTGAAATATTTTATTTTTATCAGTATTTTTCTTTTAATCAAAATATGTTGAAATAAAAGTGAAAAAAAAATTTGGCTACGAAAAAAAATCCTGGCTACGGCCCTGTTATGTACATACATGTCTATATAGATAAATAAATACTTACTTATCAAATGAGTCCCTTTAGCATGTGGTCAAGCTATTAAAAGTCCATTCAGCACACTAATTTGTGTATCATTTCAATTTGTGCCAACATATTCATATTAACATTGACAGCACGAACAATCACCCACTACATCATGCTATATGCTTGGTCCCTTCCGACCACAGAAAACCCACTGTATGTAGCTATAGCTTCTGGTTTAAACATACATACATATGTACGTATATATGTATATATTTATGTAAGTACATATGTACATATATTATATCATATGCATGTATATGTAGTAGGGCATTCAATCCCGGACACTTTTCTATGTCCCGAAATCCCGGGATTACAGCTCCGGGATCCCAAGATTTTTGAAAACGAAAATAAGAATTCATTTGACGTGAAACACGAGACATACAGAACACCAAAATTTGGATTCAAAGTGAACTTGAGCCATTTGCAGTTGGGAGTGAGTTTCAGGACCTGCCTGAATAACTGTACTGGCCCAAATATTTTGTGCAAGAACTGTGTAATAACGAAAAATCTGGTAGCAATTGAAAACACAAAGCTTTTACAGTGTGGTAAAGTTGTTCTTCATTTTACTTTGTTAGCCCTTTTTGGAAAAGAATTTCTGCAAATATGAGTGAATTTTTTTGACAAGTAATATATGTATATATTTTAGAACAAAAATATTTAAACATCAAATTACTATTTTACTAAGGGGCATTATGCTCCCCAAGACTAAATGTGGTGACAATGAATTTGTGTTTTAAAAAAGGCGAACTTACTGTAAAATGCAAAAAGTTGTGATGAAGTAGAAATACCGAGAAATCCCGAAATTCCGGGATTGTTAAAATGCTTCGGGATTGAATGCCCCAATATGTACATATGTATGTATATAGCCCACCACAAAAGGGCATCATAACAGCTCAGCCATTACGGTCCATCTACTTTTAGACCAGTTGAGCATCATACAACAGAAAAAGGTTAGCTTTGAACAAGAAAAGAAAAGCGAAAATAAAAATGAATATGCGTCATTTTTTACAGAACCACTAGTTCACAAACATGTCTATGGCAAAAAGAACAACTTTAGCATGTATATAAATACAAACATACACTTTTACGTACAACTGTACATAGATGCAGACTTACTAATGCCGTTGTAATGCGTCGCCACCAATGTATCATCCTACATTTTCTTTGCAACGCGCAAATGAGGGTAACACAAAAGAAAAGTAAGGTAGAAGATAAAAAAAGCATCTTATTGATGTGGCTTTTTAACTTTTCATTATTTACCGCTAAAAGCTTCTTTTAAAAATGTCACAAAAAGCAAGCACAACGGTGAGAAAAAGAACTTAATGGCAACATAAAAGGCAAGGCAAGTGCATTCGTTGTTAGTTTTTTCTCTGATTTTCAGAATTTGTTCCTTTGATTTGATACATAGTACATACATATGTATGTATGGATGTACGTATGTCTAACCGTAGAAGCCCAATGATATTTTTGTGGCCATAAAGCCCAATCATAGTAAAAATTAAGCGTAATAACTAGGGCTCGGAATCTCATTCAATAAAAAATTTAAAATATGTGCATATAATATGCGCGTGAAATTCAAAAATACGCGTTATAAACAAAATATTTTCTAATATTTTATTGATGGCAGAAAAGTAAATACCACCTGTATTTTAACAAGAAAATAACGAAAACCATTCACTCCGATTGGAGTAGATTTACTCCGATTTCTAAAATATGCTCAGATTTTTTTACTTTTTCCCATTCACATTAACAATATATTACAAAATAATATGGTAACTTCTTAAATTTTTGCTCAATAACTTGTGTGGCAACCACCAAGGTTTTGTATAGCATGGTGTAAAAGCCTGATTATGGCAACTTAACTTAACTTAACGGAACGTAGAACTTAGAGAATCAAAATGAAACAGATTTCGACGTGGCATTAAGTTACGTTAAGTTTCGGCTGTTCAATTATAAGCAACACCCATTTAACAGAATTTTTAAGAGAGAGCCGTAAGTTACGTTAAGTTGCCATAATCATACCATAACAGAAGTCGTCTGTTTTACTCTTTAACATTCCTTGCGGAATCACTTTTTCCTTCCCAAAGCGGGCACCAGAAAAATGTTTTGGAAAGGTGTATGTTAACCCTTTCCGGTCAAATCCGTCCCTGATGAATATAAAAATTTTTCCTCTTAATTACAAGGTTCATAGAGCCTCATAATACCAAAAGTAAAAAAATAAATAATAAAAGTTGTTTTGGGTAGCTATTAGCGCTACCTGAAATTTGTGCAATATATTGTACAAAAGTCCGCAAAGGAGTAAAAGTACTCAAGAAAACTCAATAAATATTTCACTAAGTTTTACAGAATACAACTTTTTTTTCATTGAGAATGAACTTATGTATGTACAGGATAATTGATTTCACTGCAGATATGTTGGAATGAATATTTTATATCTTTTTAAGTATCTTTAGTTAAGATTTGCATTAAAATATTTTAAATTTTCTCCATGAGAAGAGAATTATATAAAGAAATTTTGAAAAATTTCAGATACAATTACAATATAAAAGACAAATGACCCGTTGTAANTAGCACAAGCTCTTCAAAAACCACGGCAAAAACAACCCTAATTGCCTGTTCATCCGCAACCTTAGCGGACGTTTGTACAATATATTGAACAAAACACTTACAACCTTTCAGTGTAAATGTACAATATATTGTACATTTTTTTCACCACTCGGAAAAAAATATTTTAAATCATGATAGTTTAATTTTAGCATTTTTATATGATGAAATGCTTCTTATATTTCCATACTATGTGCTTTTGTTAGCGATTTTACTTGACTTTCACGTATTTTTTGTACAGTAAATTACCACAACTTGCGTGTCACTGGAATTTCATAAAATGGTCTATTTTTAAATTAAATGCTAAAAATATTTTTGAAACGTTTTCGATTTTGAAATTTACGTAAACTATTCGGAACATTCCACAACTTCATAAAGTAAAATTTGTTTTAAAAAATATTGATAAGATTTTTAGTAGCACGCTTCCAATGCTACAAAAAATTAATTGTACAATATATTGTACAAATGCAGGGAAAGGGTTAAGCAATTTTGCAGAGTATATGCTAAACGTAACTATTTTACCGCACAGTAGTGCTGCTGCCGAAAAAAAATTTTCAGAGATGAATCTCATTAAAAATAAATACAGGAACAGGCTTAATAGCGAAACAGTTGAAAGTTTAGATAATGTTCGCAAGATCAGAATTAATACACCGTCTGATAATTTATTTATTTTTTTTAAACATTTTGGTTGTTCACACTTGCAACTAGCCAGGGTTGCCTGGTTATGTGGTTATATTTTTTATTCAGTTTACAACAATAAAATACAATATCGCATGGGCTTCGCTACGTAGGGGCTGGGGGAAATTCCTGTATTGCATATTTCACGGGGCAATATTTTGTTACCAGCTTATGAGATGGTAACCAAATTTACCGGTTACAAGAGAGCACAGAATGCGAAAAAGGTATAAAAATTGACAGACATTTTAATTACCCGTTATAAAATTTATGTTACCAGCGCAGAATAGACCTGAAAAAGTGTAGAATTGAAAACGTAAGAAAACAAATCCTGAATACTTATCCTGACAGAGTTCACTGACTAAACGAATAATTACTTATTTCTTACAAGTTTAATTAGTCGCATTTTACTATTTCAACTTCTAAACCATCAAATTCAATTTAGGGATTTGCGTAAATTCCAGCCAGCTCTTCTTGATCAGCTGTTTTCTTGTTAGCAAATTGCTGTGGGCTAAAATATGTATTTATATGTATAATATGTATGTATGCAAAATATGTATGTATACATACGGTGACCATCCGTCCTTTATTTTAAAGGACGGTCCTTTATTTTAACCCCCTGTCCTTTATAATTTTTGCCAAAATAAAGGACGCCATTTGTCCTTTATTTCTTAAACTGTCCTTTAAATTAGCTTTGGATTTTGCAAAGGTCAATTTTTAAACATAGAATATGAAAAAAATAAAAATGTCCATAATAAAACAGAATGAAAACCTTTGTCAGTTTGCTTCGCACCCCACTTAAGGGTCACGAATCCTTGATAATACTGATAAGGGGAAATTTATGTAATTGAAAAAAAAAAATTAACTAATATTTAGACATTTTCCACGTAGCCACGTAGCGTACGGATGCCGTAACCCCAGAATTGACTTGTGTTGGGAGTGTGGCCGTCGCGGGGTGCAAACAAGAGGCTGCTGCAGAAGGATGCAGGGAAACGAGCACGGGTCCCGCCAAATGACGATAACTCGCACACATTAAGGGCGTTCTTACGCCAAGACGAAGGAAGAATCGTAGCCACCGCCACACTAGACGAGACGCAAGTGCAGGCGGCAGTAGACACTGGAGCCACAAGGAGCTTCATTAACGAAGCGATCGCCGAACGCTTTCCACCATCGAGGTTCAAGGTGGTGGAAACAAGGGTTCTGATGGGCGATGGCAGCCCAACTATGATACGCGAGGCTATAGATGCGACAGTCGGTCTGGGTGACCAAACCCACGACAGCGAGCTTTTAATTCTACCCGGACTTGCAGACGATATGATCTTAGGGATGGAGACTACCTCTGTCAGGCGCGTACGTCCATACGCTGCGGAGGAGAGTCGTTGACGCTAAAGGCGACTGATGCACCTTCAGGGGAGGCCACATGCACCACTGTGGCTGAGCAAATTAGCACGAACCCCAGAAGGCCCCACAACCGCCAAACGTCCTAAAACCCTCGTTGAAAATAGAGAGTCCCGAGATTAAAGAATTCTTGAACCGGGAACTAAGCGTCTTCGAACAAATGACCGGCACCTCCAACATAGCCACGCACAAGATAACCATGAGAGACGACCGCCCTATTAAGCAGCGTTATTTTCCGAACCCCCGCATGCAGGAGATAATAAACAAAAAGATAGACGAGCTTCTGGACAAACGCTGTATAGAGCCTTCGCACAGTCCACATAGTGCTCCAATTGTGTTGACAAATAAAAAAACGGGAAGTGGAGACTATGCGTGGACTACCGTCAGCTGAATGTACGGTCAGTGCCCGACGCGTACCCACTACCTAGGATTCACCACATCCTAGTGCGGCTTCGCAGTGCCAAGGTAATCAGCAGCTTGGATCTTAAGCACGGCTATTGGCAGATTCCGACGGAGGAGGGAATCAAAGATTGTACGGCGTTCACCGTGCCAGGTCGCGGACTGTTTCAATGGTGCGTGATGCCGTTTGGGCTCCACTCCGCACCAGCGACGTTCCAACGTGCGTTAGACCGCGTTATCGGCCCCGAACTAGAGCCACATGCATTCGCCTACCTAGTGGACATAATCGTGACCAGCACATCCGTCGAGGAGCACATCCGGCATCTCACCGAGGTGTTCCGACGATTACGAGAGGCGAACTTGAAGGTCAATCCAGAGAAGTGCGAATTTTTTAAGGACGAGCGCTTAAGTACTTAGGTCACGTAGTAAGTAAGGATGGCATCCATACGGATCCAGACAAGGTCGCAGCTGTAAAGGACATGAAGGCCCCGGCAAACACGCGTGAGTTACGTCGCTTCCTAGGCGTAGTGTCCTGGTACCGACGATTCGTACCAGATTTTTCGCGCGTTGTCCACCCGCTCACCGCGCTACTAAAGAAAGGCAAACGATTTCAGTGGTCGCATGAGCAACAGGCTGCTTTCGAAGACCTGAAAAGAGCACTAACAGAAGCCCCAGTACTGGCGTGCCCTGACTTTACGAAGTTCATACTGCAGACAGACGCCAGCGACTATGGCTTGGGGGCGGTGCTCACCCAAGAAATCGATGGAGCAGAGCGAGTGATCTCCTATGCCAGCCGCCACCTTAACAAGGCGGAATGCAACTACTCTCCGACAGAGAAAGAATGCCTAGCCATTGTGTGGGCGATTCGGAAAATAAGGCCGTACCTGGAGGGGTACGCGTTTACGGTGATAACGGACCACTTATCTCTAAAGTGGTTAAACGAGATCGAGAGTCCGTCCGGTAGAATCGCGAGGTCGGCACTCGAGCTGCAGCAACACTCGTTCGACGTACAGTATAGAAAAGGAAAGCTGAACGTAATTGCGGACGCTCTCTTGCGAGAGCCCCAAGGGGAGCAACTGGGGATCATTACCCAAGAGTGCCAGACGGAAGAACCCTGCAAATGGCTGGAGGATAAAATAAGGGAAGTAAGGGCTAACCCCATTAAATTTGCAGACTACACGGTGGAAGATGGTAAGCTATATAGGCACCTCCCTGCCTACGCGGATGGCGATGACTCCATCCCGTGGAAGTTGTGCGTAGCGAAGAATCTGAGGGAGAGCGTGCTACGCGAAGTCCACGACACACCCAGCTCTGGCCACATGGGCATACGAAAGACTATGGCAAGAGCTACCGCACGATATTACTGGCCAGGCATGTTCCGTGATTTGCGGAAATACGTGAAAGGGTGTCAGTCGTGCCAAATGTATAAACTTAACCAGCAGCATGCCGCGGGGAAGATGTTGACCCAACTTGCGGACGAGCCTAGGGCTATTTTATGCGTCGACTTCATCGGGACGCTGCCGCGATCAAAACACGGCAACACAATGATACTCGTATTCCATGACAAATTTTCTAAATAGGTAGAGATTGTACCACTCCGGAAAGCGACGACAGAGGGCCTGAGAAAGTCTTTCCGGGAGCGAATCCTTGAGCGATTCGGCGTCCCGAAGGTTCAGGTGACGGATAACGGAGCGCAATTCACCAGTCGAGCATTCAAGCGGTTCCTCGAGCAATATGGGGTAAAGCACCAATTCACTGCTCCTTATACCCCACAGGAAAACCAGACAGAGAGAACGAACCGTAACGTAAAACGGATCATAGCACAATTAACAGGCGAGCAACAACGGAACTGGGACGACCTGCTACCAGAAATTATGCTAGCACTGAATACGAGCGTCTGCGAATCCACCGGCTACAGCCCGGCATTCCTAACACAAGGACGCGAGCCGAGACTCCCAAGGGCAGTCTACGACGAGACCACGTTCGGCACGGTGCAGAACTCAACGACGCCAAACGAGAAGGCCACAACACTAAAGGAAGTATTCAGTCTGGTGCGCCAAAACGAACAGCGGGCATCAGCGGAACAGGCACGGCACTATAACCTACGGAGAAGGCAATGGAGACCAGCTATAGGCGATCTGGTTCTACTCAGGGAGCACCCACAATCGAAGGCAATAGAAAAATTTGCGGCAAAGTTGGCCCTGAAGTATAGCGGGCCGTACACGGTAAGAAACTTCCCTTCACCAGTTATAGTGGAGGTGGAAAGACACGGAAAGACGAGGACCGCCCACATAAGCGAAGTAAAGGCTTTTTGCGAGAGGCGAGACGAACTTCACGGAAGCAGCAAACAACCCCCAGCGAAAATACGAAGAACCGAAACAAAGGCACAGAGTCAAAGGAAGGAAATATAATTAGGAGAAGTTTTGGGAGCAAAGGAGTAGATAAACAAACAAACTTAAGGAAGATTTCAGAGACGAATTACAGAGGGCAAACGATATATGAGGGAAAAATTTGCGTAGGAAATGCTATAGAAAAAAGAAAGAGGAATATATATTAAAAAAAAAAAAAAAAAAATAGGAGCCTTAGAAAAATTCTTAAGGAAAAATTTATGAGGAATGAAATTAAAAAAAAAAAACAAAAAAAAAGAGAAAAACAGGGAAAATATGAAAGAACCGAATCGTCTTAGGGGGAAAAAAGAACAAAATCAAAATTTCGAAGTTTTAGAGGAAAATTTTTTTTGTAAAGAAATTTTAAGGCAGAGCAAAAAAAAAATGTTAATGCTCTTTAAGGAAAATAAATGTTACGGTTTTCAAACAAAAAAAAAATAAAATTTAGAAAATGGGAAAAATTTATAAATAAAACTTTTTAAGAAAATGCAATTTTGAAAGAAAAAACGGAGAAAACTCAAGAAAATTTTTACGAACAGTTTGCGAGCGAACAAAAAAAACAAATAAGTCAAGGTTTTGAAGGAAAAATTTCAGAAAAATAATCAAGAAAATTTTGAAGAAGGGAAATTATTATATGTACATATTTCTTAATACACTTAAATTTGAATTACCAAAANTAAGTCAAGGTTTTGAAGGAAAAATTTCAGAAAAATAATCAAGAAAATTTTGAAGAAGGGAAATTATTATATGTACATATTTCTTAATACACTTAAATTTGAATTACCAAAAAAAAAAAAAAAACTAATCTGCAAAATTTTTATTTATCAACTGTTGGTCACTGTACCTAACAATTTAGAAAAAATAAATAAAATTTTTAAGAAAGAAAAAAATAATAGAATTAAGGGAAATTATTGTATGTACATATTTCTTAACACAATTGAACATGAATTACAAAAAAAAACAAGAACAAAAAAAAAACTAATCTGCAAAATTTTTATTTATAGGGAAAAGGCAAACAAGATACCGTCGGCATATGCACATACATGCATACCTATATGCACCAGCACGAAAACAAAGGCACAGGGCCCAACACTGCGGGCAAAAGCAAGGTGGTGCGATCAGGCGCGCAAACAAATTAGCACGCCGCCTACGCAATATGCATTAGAACAAACATGGGGCGGTATATGTACAGGCATATATACCTACATACAGCGCACATACAACACACATCCACACACGATCTAGGGCACAGGAGCAGCAGGCAAAATGCTGTGATCAGATACATTAACGTAACCAACAACACCCAACAAGCCAAAAGACAACAACGATGTACAGCAACGTAACCCAGCCAATTGTGCCGCGTTTAGAAAAAAAGGCGGCCAAGAAACGCAGTAGGGCGCTCGTACCGCATTCGCATTTCCCGAAATGGAGACGTGACGGTAACAAACGCCTCTACGAAGTAGAGGGGGGGTGTGAGGACCCCAATCCTATATACATATAATATTTTGAATTGTTCATAAAATATATATAAACAATTATATATAGCCGTTAAGTAATACATACATTGAATTGTAGCCACATATTGTACAGCACTAAGCGATTTGAACTACCGTTATTATGCATATAATCATATACATACAATTGTACATATACTTTAAGCACGATGGCAATAAAGAACAACGCGCAAAGGACAACGGGACATACGCGACGCGACTGCGGCCAGCAATTTGTATAAATAGCCGACCAGCAATCAAAGCAGACAGGAGTCGTCAGGCTACTGCTGCAGAGTCAGGAGCTTTTGCACACATAGGGTAGGCTCTACTCCCTATGTTAGGTATCAGGAGACGGGCAGGTTCTACTCCCTCTCTTGGAAGGTTGTGGGTAGGTTCTACTCCCGCTCCTTTACTATAGCTGTAATTATATTTGGTGGGACGGAGCTACGCCCACCAACCGGAGAGGAACGGGTAGGTTCTACTCCCGCCTTCTTAACGTACGACCCAGACAGACGAGTGCTTTGCTATAAATCGAAAACGAACTCTTTTTATTTTTTTGTTGAGAACCCGGCAGCCGATGAGCATACCCCAGCATAACCAGGAGTTCGTCACAATTTATACATATATACTAGTATCGCCCAGTTGTCGAAATTCGACATTTTTTCATGCACTTTTAAATTTGGTTATCACCAATATTGACTCCTTTATGCTAATGACGATTTTGAAGTCCACCACCAATATTTATAGCAAATTTATAGGAAAACTTAAAACCAAATTTCTTAGTAGCTGTCGAAATTATACCGAGAAAGGAACCTCAATTTTCATTTACGAAAAATATGCATATGTATATATTTGTATGTATAGATGAGACCCCTAACGGTTCTTCACTGACTATTATGTTAAACAAATACCAATCCAGACTGTAAATACTTTTTTCGATTATATTGGTCTGAGAGCCCCTTGGAATTTTAAAACTAAATTGCAAACATCTGCGTAAACTCCTCATTCTTTTCATCAGGATCGGTGGAGGTTAAGTACCTCGAAGGTGTAAACAAAATATAATATTTCCTTCTCTAACGGCGGTTTTACACGGGTTTTTGTCAAGATTGGGCCTAAATACCAATATTTTTGCATCACATGATTGGGCTACCGAATTGCACCAAATTTTATGTTGCTATTATGTGTTCTAAAGATGAAGCAAATCTGACCATACATTTTAAGGATAGCTCTCAATTACAGATGGGCACGGAATATGGGGGCCCACGGTACTGATTCAAGATGGGCGGCATCGGGAAGGTCTGTATAAATTTAACGGACGGAACGGGATCAAAATCCTTTCCCGATACTCCCGATAAAACCGCTACTTCCGCAAATTCAGAAAATCTTTCCTTAAAAAATTTTTATAAAATATGCACTTTTTATGTTTTATTGAGACGAAAACGAACAGCAAAGCAAAACAAAATAATTGGAGGATGCCAGATCTTTCATAAATTTTTTTTATTTAAAATTAATTTGAAAGACACGTGAATTTTTGTAGAGATAGATTTTGGGGCCCCCGGGCCCGCGGTACAATTCTGAAAAACGTCGGGATGAGCGGGATCGGCAGTTAAAAATTTAATTTCGGGATGGGCGGGATCGGGCTTAATAATTTTTTTCTAATTTCGGTCTAAAAAACTAGTACAGCAGTTTCGGAGTTTGGTTTAAAATTGTTAGATATAACTTGGCTCTCAGAGGGCCTAGAGGCTTCTACCTTGAATTTTCGTATTGTTTGAGGGATATAAAATTGAGTGAAGGATGCACAGCTGCATGCAAATAGAAAAAAATGCAATAAATAATGCATTTTTTTAAATTAAGGTATTCAAATTTTTTATCGAATTTTGAACAGTGGAATCGTGTCGCTCGTCTCAAAATCTGTAATCTATATATATAAAACAAAGTCTTGTTAGTTACACCATTTATAACTGAAGAACGGCTGGACCGATTTTTATGATATTTGTTTTTTGAATTTGTCTACCTTCCGAATAGCAGAATAACTATTAAAACAACCGCTAGATGGCGCTGGAGTCGAGTTATTAGTGAAACCCGTATTTATGGTCCGATTCGCCTCATATTTGAGATATGTATTGACAAATGCAAAAACAATACCATTGCAAAACAAGTAAGAAAGTCTAAGTTCGGGCGGAGCCGAACATTAAATACCCGGCGCAAGTATTAAATATATGTTTTCCACCTTTCCGAAAGCTACCGCTACATGATAAGCCGGGGTGTATA
>NW_016157302.1:289268-301601 GCF_001687245.7 Rhagoletis zephyria
TCGGGTATAAAAATCGTGTTTATGGTCCGATTATCCTCAGATTCAAAATATGTATTGATAACAGGAAAAAGAATTCTTTCGAAAAAAAAATTGCGCTAAAATTTAGTTACATATGTATATGTAACTAAATATCATATTTATGCTTGAATTTCTTTCATTATCGAAATATATGAACTCACATATCGATGGTCCTCTGCAATAACGACACAACTCAAAATTCATAAAATTAAATCCCTTATTACTGTTAAGAGGCTCATGTCTCTAATCCTTGGCTAACCCATGTCTAATCCTAACTAAAATAAGTTGTAAATTTTATACATGAATAAGACAACAATTAAAGACATGAGCCACTTAACCATAGTACGAGTTTTAATTCTTTGAATTTTGAATTGTGTCGTTATTTTTAGGGACCACCGATATATTTATGACAGGAAAAGACACATATGTATGTCTACTTTTGCAAAAAGCTGAAATGCATTCGGAAACCGCTGTTTACGAACAGCTGTTTCTTATCTATATATATAAAAATGGTGTGAAAAATGCATCAATTGAGAACGGTTGGGCCGATTTGGCTAACATTTTTTTTTAGTTTTTCGTAATTGCCAGGAGAAGGTTTTTACAAAAGAAAATTTTGGGGAAACCCTCCGGGAAAGTAGGGAAATCAGGAAAATCGAAAATTGATTTTTTTGTATGGAATTTTTTGTGCAATTTCTTCGGAATGGCTTTCGAATGGAAAAATAGAAAATTCTAAGTGAAAAACTCGGAAAAGTCCGGAATAACGCGAAAAATTTGAATTTTTTCGACGAAATTTTGCATTTTATCGCATGATTTTGATGATGTGAAGCTTGGAAGCTGTAGGATAATTGTGAAATTCATTGTAAGCATAATCAATTGGGACTAATTTTGTCCTATGTTTCATAACCGATTCTAATGGTTGCTGCTTTTTTGGAAAGGTGTTTAGAAGGAGGAGTGCACAAAGTTTTAATTTTTCCGATAGGTGGTGCAAGGGTCGAGCTACGCTAAAAAAAATGCATTTGGTACGTACGCAGCCTTTTGCCTAAATTAGCATATAGGATCAATTTTTTCCCTTAAGTGAACTAGGGACCGATCTATTCGAAAAAGTCTTATTTATGGTCCGATTCGCTTGAAATTCGACACGTAAGTAGCTTATTGCCAGGATTAACATATAGGATATTTTTTCTGATAGTTGGACCAGACCGATCTATTGGAAAAAATCTTATTCATGGTGCGACCTGCTTGAAACTCGATACCCATATTATAGATATCCCTAGAATAGAATTGATTCGTTGTTTTACAGTTCGAAAAGTTTTTGAAAGCGCCGCAAACATGTGGGTATTCGCTAATGTTAATGCTATTTTTGACAGCTTTTTTTGTGCTGATTACGAATCCGTAAGCGTAAAGTTTCCATCAGCTCCAGATTTTAAGAAAAACGATGTCAAAATGTCAAAAAATCGCGTTTTTTGGAATAATTGAGAAGCTTAAGCAAAGAAACAAAGGGTGGTAGAACCATCCACTTAGGCTTAGAATAAAATTTAAAAATCTCGACTACTATCCCTGCAAATTCCTGTACCTTTGCTTGATGGTCACTTATAGTCATTTGATGAACAGGAGAAACTGATTTAGGGAAGTTTGAGTATCTACCGCAATTAAGCAAAAGGTGCTAGAACCTTCCACTTAGGCTTAAATTGGACTTCTGAATTCAATCCCTGAAAAGACCATTCCTACACCTTGACCCTAAGGTCACCTATAGTCAAATATTGAACAGCTAACACTGATTCTTACACATTTTTTTTCAATTGCATAATTTTCCAGTATTTTTTTTTATTGTTGGACTATAAAACGTAAATGAGTATAGGTGGCCATCAGGGCAAGGTGCAGGAATAGTATTTTCAGGGTAATTAGTCTGTAGTTCTAGCTATAATTTAAGCCTAAGTGGAAGGTTCTATCACCTTTTGTTTCCTTGCAAGAAGTTCTAAAATATTGCAAAAAACGAGATTTTTTTACACTCTCACCACGTGTTTCTCAAAATATGGAGCTGATTTAAACTTTATACTTACGGATTCGTAATCAGCACAAAAATGTCTATCAAAAACATCTTTAACATTTGCCGCATCAAAATCGGTGTTGCCCTGTGTTACCTACACTAATTATATAGAGAAAAGCTCCTTCTTTTTATAAGAGGTGATCTCGCGAACTGCAGAACTGAACCGCTCAGTAACAATTTACTACAAGAGCGTGCAATTGCTGGCTTATGCCGATGATATCGACATCATCGGTAACAAAAACCGCGAAGTTTGTTCTGCCTTTTCCAAGTTGGATAACGAAGCAAAGCGAATTGGTCTGGTGGTAAACGAGGACAAGACGAAGTATCTCCTGTCATCAAACAAACAGTCAGCACATTCGCGCCTTGGCACCCACGTCACTGTTGACAGTTGTAATTTCAAGAAAGTAGAGAATTTCTTTTATTGGGCACCAGAAATCCAACGCAGAATCACTCTTGCCAACAAGTGCTACTTTGGACTGAGTAGGCAGTTCAGGAGCAAAGTCCGCTCTCGACGTACGAAAACCACACTCTATAAGTCGCTCATCATGCCCGTGCTGGTATATGGCGCAAAAGCATGGACAATGACAACATCCGATGGGCCGGCTCTTGGAGTATTCGAGAGAAAGATTTTGCGGAAGATTTACGGGCCTTTACGCGTTGGCGACGACGAGTACCACAGACGTTGGAACGATGAACTGTATGAGCTTTACAACGACATGGACATAGTGCGACGCTCCAGCACTGAAAGTATTCAGCTCGGAACCCGCTGGTGGTAGCAGAGGTATAACGCTTTCGTCAGGTTATCTAAGACGGCAATGGAGGATATGCCTTCTGTCGACCACAAAACCAAACGTGAAGGTGAATTGCTAGCGAAAACGTTGGACCAAATGTTTCAATAAAAAAAATTATTTTGGGAGGGATGAAGTTCGCCGGGTCTGCTAGTACAAGTTAAATAAAAAATACAGAAATTTTATTTTGGAATAAATCCCGTGGATTTTGCATGTTTTTTTCGAAGAACACTTTTTTAAGGTCAAGGGGTAATTGTGGCTCAATGCCCACAATTGAAAGGGATTTACTTTAGCTTTCAAAACCATTTTGTTTCGTATCAAAATGCTGCTTCTGTCGAAAGCGCTACGATTAATTCGCATAAAGTGTTCAAAAAGCACACTGTGCGGCTTGTGAAAGGACAAGAGAAGTATTTTAAAATACTGTGCTATTAGAAATGGCCAACTTCATATTAGAAAAAAAAATTCAATTAGCACGAAATTGTTCCGGAAGTAGAATCACAATACCAAGAGTGTAATTGAAATTTCCCCTATTTGCACAGGAAATGTTCGACTGTCTCTTTTGAGCCAGGGTCATCGCAACTGGGACTGAACCTGTTGAAGTGTAATCCAATCTTACGAAATTTTTCGTCATTTTGAGCCACGAAAGTTTTCGTTCATTGTACAAAACCGTTTTCGTACATACTACGAAAATATGAGACATCAGATCTGTAATACATTTTACGAACTACTATTTACTAATGAATTTCGTAATATCTACTAATGAATTTCGTGCAATTTCTTTGTTTTTTACGAAATTTTTGTAAAATGCACACTTTTATAGAGCATTCAATTCTGCAGAAACCCCGTCATTGACCAAGACAATACCATAAAATGCTTTTGAGCTGTACAGGGTCGGATCCAGCGGGGGGGTTTTGGGGGTTAAACTACGTGTCAGTCAGTGGCGGACGCACGGGGTGTGTTTTAATATGGCGCATATGTATGTATAATATGGCTGACTGACATGTAGTTTAACACCCAAAACCGCCCCGCTGGATCCGCCACTGGAGCTGTAGCATTTTGCAGAAAAAAAATCAAAGCTAACGTGTATTTTAAACCGGATATCTTTGCACGCCTTGGTCGAGCACTTAATTTTAATATTTTCAGGGATTTTTTTTTAGGTATTCCGCACAAAATTTGGAGGTGGGAGTAAAAAAAAATAGTCGCCATAAAAAAGCACCCTAATTTACATAGTGATTAAATGACCTTTTATTCAGTAAAAAAATTACAACTTTTCGTACTAGAGGTTTAAAGATATTTATAAACATATGCGCTGGCGTGAAGTTATAAAAACCAGAAGTGTATTTTGACTTGGGTTACAAAATGGAAAAACTCTGCGAATTCAAACATTTAAGGTTAATATTCCAAGTTTTTAAATGTAGAAATCTTTTCTGCTTTTCGTTTAAACAGCTGAACTTTTTGACTTGACGTTACCTGACGTTACGTTACTAAAATTCCCATTGAAATGGTATTGTTTTTGAACGAATTTTTAACGGGAAGAAAACATACATTTTATGTAGAATATACTTTTATCAACTTGCAATGTTGTGTGTCCAGACACGATTCATTGCTATAAAACCTTTACTTTGCAAAGATCCTATAAAAAAGTCTAGTTCATAGGGCGACATTTACCTCTCAACCGACGCGGAAATGGACGACACGCCATTTCTTTAAATGAAATTAATTGGTGCTCGTATGTATGTATGTATGTACACATACATATGTATATTAGATGACTTATTTTGCTAAAGTATTACAGATCCTCCCTCCGGCAGCAGAATATGAAAATAGGATGCTAAAGACCTAACAAAATGGAAAAAAAAAATTCATTATTGCAAAAACTGAATGAGCTACTTCGAAAACTGCGATATATAAGACTGTTTTGCTATAACTTTGGATCCTTATATGAAAACACATTCATTTTACACAAGAAATAAAAAAAATATCCAACCTCATGAAGAATAAGCCGCTAAAGTGAATGGCGTACTCAGTTTTTTAATACAACTAACCAAAAAGTTACTCACACTGCCTAAATTGACAATTTGGTACTATTTTTGACGAATTTTCAAATTTATTCGTTAGGATTTTCCAGATAGTAGTAGTTTTTCCAAAACTAAAATACTTAAAATTGTAGCTAATTTAATTTAGTCATAAAAAAGTTGACAGCTTTTAAATAAAATTATATTTGAACTAATAAATTAGATTTACGTAAAGCCATGTCTGACATACATAATTTAAATTTTTTTGAAATTTTTAACAATGTCGTTTTTGGATGCTAGATAGGGAAACACTTTCTGTAGCTCGTTTCTGTAATAATTCTCTACCAAGGCGAATTGAGATATGAATTCGCCGCCCTGTTCTCTACTGCTAATGAGTAGTAGAGAATGATGCATATTCTCTACCAGTAGAGATATAATCGGTAGAGAAAAGTTACAGAAACGAGCTACTGATGCGCCTCTATGAGTTGAAAAACCATCTGTTTCTCGGTTGTGGTTACTTTTTCATTTAACTTTGTTGCAATAATTTTTTCACTATTGCTTCAGCGTGTAAATAATTTTGGTTGTTTATCCAGCGACTGGAGTCAATTTCTAAAAAATGTATGTCATTTGATGCGTCCACAATAGTGCCTCAAAACATGTCTTTGTTTTTTTTTTTTTGTATTTACGAAGGTGAATTAGCCGACGCAGAACGTGCTCCTGAGTAGGCAACGTTGATTTCGAGAAATTGCCCAGTGTTTTCTCTGTAGTTAAAATTAAGTGCACTTTTCTTTATATGTATTAAATTAATGAAACTTACCAATTAGGAAGTAACTACTAGTCTTTGTCGTTTTCTCCATTATCGCTTGCATCAATATTGTCTATTTTTATAATTTTGATTATGTAAGATAATAATGTTATTATCAGTCGTGAATATAGATTAAAGTATTCCACAATACGACAGTTTTATCCACTCCTGCGTTGGATAAAAAAATAAAAAGAAAATAAGGCATCTATTGTATATATGTCGGTTCGAGGCCATAATACAGAGAAACTCTTACTTGTTTGAAGCATTTTTCTTCCAGCTGAATCGGACGATATCATTTTTGTATGCAGATTCTGTAACCAGTTAGCGACAGATTCTGTAACGAAAATTTTCGAATCGGTATCGGTTTTGTTGAAATGATATGAAATATTTTTACGTCAAAAAGTGCGATATCGATCCGAAACTTGACGCTAACTGGTTACAGAATCTCTCATGAAAGGCTTCTTCATCCGTAAAAATATTTTTCTTGAACCTTGCATCGACTAGGGTTAAAACTGATAAAATAATATTTCTCTGTTGCGATAAGTTCAAGTGTTTTAGCCGATATCATATAATGGCGAAGGTTCAATGTAAAGAATCAGTATCGGGTACCGATAAGGAAGTATTGGGTACCGAAACCTTTTTTAAGTATTGGTTACAGACAATTCAGCACATCACTAGACAGCAGTTTTATTTGCCGCTCTCAGTTGTCAACTCTACGGTGACGTCATGCTAAAATTACTCTCACGAATTCTAATGCAATCGGTGCAATCTTGTATTCTATCAATCTTGGATCTACCACATATTTTTTTAAATGTGGGTGTTTGGGGGTTTGCTTTAAATATGTCTGTGATTTAACTTCTAATATTTTAAAAATGCGCATATTTATATTTGCAATTATGCAATAGAAAATAATTTGGTGGATTTTTTTGCATAAATAAAGCTGTAGGATTTGTCTGAAATTATTAAAAAAATATTTTTTTCTTCATGATTATATTCTCTAACTAGAAAACTAATGTTATACTTGTTTTTGCATTTTTTGCATCAATTGCGTTGAATCTGCACGATCCACTAGCACTTATATTTCCGATCTAATTTTTGAGTTGTGCTTCTTTTGACGACGGTGTGCGATATGTATACCCAATAAAAACATGAATTGGAAAATCTACCACATCTTATTCAAATTTACCAAATTTTTTTACCGATTCTACCACAATAAAATAAAAAGGGGTTTGCACCAGTGTTGACGCGAATCATTTTTAGTGGTAGCCACATTCCTTTAAAAAAGGGCTAAAAAAGAGCTAAAAAAAGGAACAGTCCAGCGCCTTCGTCTTGGTCTGCTCTGTATCGGAGATACAGCCGCTAAATTTGAACATAGAATACGTGGTATGGTTAAGAGATATCCAAGTCAAAAACGAAAGCACACACTAAGAAAAAAATATCGATAACAAAAGCGATAATAATATCGGTAGCAAAATCGTTAAAAACATCGATAACAAATCGATGAAAATATCCATATCAAAACCGATAATAATATCGATAGCAAAATCGATAACAAAATCGATAAAAAATATCGATAACAAAATCGATAACTAAATCCATAAAAATATCGATAACAAGATCTACCTAAAAATAGATTACAAAATCGATAACGAGGTCCATAACCAAATCGATTACAAATTCGATAACAAAATCGATAAAAATGTCGATAACACAAGCGATAACAATATCGATAGCTAAACCGATAAAAATATCAATAATAAAACCGATAAAACTATCGATAACAAAAGCGATAACAATATCAATAGCAAAATCGATCAAAATATCGGCAACAAAACCGAACATTGATGACAAAATCGATAAAAATATCGACAATAAAATCGATAAGTATATCGATAATAATATCGAGAAAAAATCGATAACAAAATCGATAAAACAACCGATAACAAAATAATAAAAAAACATAGATAACAAAATCGATAAAAATATCGATCATTATATCGATAAGTTTCGAAAATATCGATAGCAAAATCAGTAACAATATCAATAACAAAATCGATTAAAATATCGATAACAAAAGCAATAATAATATCGATAGCAAAATCGTTAATACAATCAATAAAAATATCGATAACAAAGCCGATAAAAATATCGATGACAAAATCGATTAAAATATCGACAACAAAATCTATAAAAATATTGATAACAAAATAGATAGCAAAATCGAAAAAAACCACGATAACAAATAGATAAACAAATCGATAACGAAACCGATAAAAATATCGATAAATAATCGATAATAAAATCGATAACAAAGTCGGTAACAAAATCAATAAAAATATGGATAACAAAATCGATAAAAATATCGATCATTAAATCGATAAGTTCCGAAAATATCGATAGCAAAATCAATAACAATAACCGACAAAATATCGATTATTATATCGATAAGTCCCGAGAATCTCGAAAATTTCGAAAATCCCGAAATAGTTCCCAGATTGAGTTTCTGTGCCTCTATCTATATCCTTTTCTCTACAACTACCTTTATTTTAACCTTTCTTCCTCTATCTTCATCTATACTTTTATCGGTATCCTCATCCTCATCTTTTTCTTTATATTTATCTTTGTCTCTATTTTTGTGTTTATCATATTCTTCATATACATAGTCGCCTTCACCTTTGCTCTTATATAAGTAAAGTGTTTAAATTTACCTTGGTCTTCATTTTTGCCTTTATCTTTACGCAACTTTGTTTTTGTTTTTATTTTTACCTCTGCCTTTATCCTTTTCTTTATCTATGTACGTACCTTTATTTTTCATTCAAAGTTGAATTAAGATGTGTTGGTATTCGAAAAAGCAAGATGGGACACGAATGACTTTTTTTGGCCAGAAATAAAAACAGCGTGAAAATACCTTTCTACTGAGATCCCAAAGTCTAAATCAGAACATTTTTGGCCCAGTTATTCAAGGTTTTCGTAAACCAATCTTTGAAAAAAGTAAAAAAACAGCATCAAAAATCTCATTCTTACGATTCCGTTGAAAACATTTTCAAATATTTGTATGCAGATTTTTTAAGCTTAATCTAGTTTGTCATCTGAGGGGCTTTTTTCAAAAAGTTCTTTAAGAAACTATTTTTATTCATAAAAAACTCCATTTTTGGAGGTTTATTCAAATCGGTCCAGCTCGCTTAAATCTTAATATTTTTCCGAAATATTTTGGTGGACGTCTTAAAATATAATAAAATTTCAAACTGTGGTTCTCTTCAGGAGACTTCAAATATTGATATCCAATTGATTATTTAACCATTTTTTATGATTAAAGACTTTTTATTGGTCCCCCCATTGCATTTTCAAGGACCCATAAAATATAGTCACCATGAAAAAATTGTTAAAGGAACAATTGGGTATTATTACCGGGAATCTCCTGAAGATAAGCAAAGTTTTCCGATCGAAAAATATTGATTTTCAAGAATTCTACACTATTTCTACGAAAAGTTGTTTTTCCCCATATAAAATACATTGAAAACTTTGAGCGCTTTGAGCACACCCTAATTTTTTTTGTATTTCAAAATAAAAAAATAGGGGTATGATTTTTTTTGGCATAGAACAATCCTAGGGGCTGGCGGCATTAAAAACACGACCTTATTTTTTATACATACATTTTTGGACCACTTTAATTTACATATGTACATACGCTACGATTACACCCGATTTACATGATTCAAGTACTTGAAAGCAATTCTTGCTCATTCTCTTTTGTGTTTTCTATTTGCTTTTACACGTTTCAATTCTGTTGAATTCAAGTTTTTGGTTCTTTAAATGGGAAGCAACGAAAATGCCAAAAGCAAAGCAAGAAAGTTGAAACGACTTGACGGTACAGACGCATGTGTACTCGTCCCTTTTCTTCTCACCCCCTCTCTTCCACATGCGAGCAGAATTGAATTCAATACTTGAACTGTGTAAAAGCAGTCTTAGATTATAAATATTGCACCATCGGTTTATCAAAAGCCGAAATGTGTACTTACGCACACATACATACTTTTTGTCTCCTTCCCTCACTTCCAACGCATGCACGTGTTTGCAAAACGATGACGAAGTGATTTTGAATGGGAAATCATTTATGCCCATATATTTGAATCAAATAAACATACTTAGAAGATATCAACCAATACTTCCCATATACCAAACGAAAGGACTAAAGAAAACCAAAACCAAAATCATTCGAGCGGTTTTAAAACATTTTGGTAATAAAAAAATTTGAAATTTTTTCAACAATTTTTTGCCTTAAAATGCCCAATATTTCTTGAATTTATATAAGAGTTTTACACGATAATATTTCTACTGCTCCAAAGAACCTAGATCCCAAAAATGAAAGTTATATCTGCAAATCATAAGCTGCTGGAGCACTTTAAAGGCTCAAAATTGACCCAAAAATAAGCCAATGTTTACCGTTCTTTTTACCACAGAAACCGAATTGGTTACTTACAGAAATGAATCTGCCGATAGGCTTGAATTTTATCTTTGAAACGCCACACTTTTCTTTGAAATCGCTTCATTAGTTCTCGTGCAATAAGCGTTTTCGTGAAGCTCTAAATATTACAACTGCAACATTTGAGCATAGCCTCCATATCGAAACGTAAGACGTATTCTACGTCAAAAAGTCGTTGTGACTAAAAATGGTAGCTAAATTTTTTTACTTACATATACATATATAAGTATACACGCAAACATTTTCAGTAAGTAATGGTATAGAAAAACAATGAACTCTGGAAAAAGGTTAATATTTTATCCAACCAAAAACCTTTTTGTATAAAAAGCGAAATATACGACACCAGCTTGATGGCTCCATCAAGTGATTGTACCATCAAGCTCGAAGCATCACAGCGCACGGCAGTGCGCGCGAGTGACGGAAGCAGCCACAGTAGCATGCTGAAATGACTCGCTTATATATACACGAGATTTGGAAGTTTTTATCCAGACGTCCAATCGACATGTTTGAGATATCGTTGGAAAGGTTCTGCAGAGTGTGTCCAAAAAATGTATTCAAGCTTCATAAACGATTAACCGGATTCTTAAAAATTAGGCTAAAGTGTTGCGAAACAAAAAACGTTTTTTTGCTTTTGTCGGTTTATGGGGGCATGTGGGTACACCCAACATATTTAGTGTTATTCTATAGGCCAATACCTTTCAAACGATACCTTATATCACAGGGCACGGCAGTGCGCGCGAGTGACGAAAGCAGCCACAGTAGCATGCTGAAATGACTCGCTTATATATAGACGAGATTTGGAAGTTTTTATCCAGACGTCCAATCGACATGTGTGAGATATCGTTGGAAAGATCTTGCAGAGTGTATCCAGAAGATGTATTCAAGCTTCATAAACGATTAACCGGATTCTTAAAAATTAGGCTAAAGTGTTGCGAAGCAAAAAACATTTTTTTGCTTTTGCCGGTTTAAGGGGGTCCAAGGGTACACCGGACATATTTAGTGTTATTCTATAGACCAATAACTTTCAAACGGTACCTTACATATTAAGTTCCGGCTACTAATTGGAAAGATATAGAGGTAAATGTGTTTTTGGTTCGTGTCTCCACTACGAGATGCTTTGGTATGTATGTGGCGTCTGTACGTACCTTCATTTAATTTTTTTCCAAACTTTCAGGAATTAAAGAACAAGAAAAACTAAGAAGGTTTTGTTCCAGGATGTTTTGATTCGTATGTCTTTGTGGGCGTGGCTGCTGCCTGAAATTCGAAAAAAGACAATTTTTTAAACTACCACTGAGGCCGCACTACTCAGTCCATGTCATTGGTGTAGATATCAGTAGACGGGTCTTCAAACAAGCTATCTAACGCTATCTTTTGTGTTTATAAAATATAAATATGTCATAACTTTACCGCCTGAAAACTAAAAATCAGACTGCTGAAAATATACATTTCGGGAATTTTCTCAAAAACTGGTTAGTCGATTTTATTCTAAGTTTCCACAAATCTAGCCCAAAATCTTAGCTTTGATCTGGCTTACATCTTATATCTGGGAAAACTCTTGTTGTGGCGATATTGCGATTCAAATTGAAAAAATGTCGCTCCAAAAAGGGTCAAATGGTTAAAAATTAACATATCCGTCTAATTTGGTTACTTTAAGATATAAAAATAACATACCCAGTTCTCCGGAAAAATTGCCCATTCCCCGATTGCCACTTAAACCGAAATTCCCTGCAAATCTGGGAATTTCCCGCGAGTCTGGCAAGTTGAAGGATGCAGCTGTGCTAATCACTTCGTACATGTCTTGGAAGCCACAATTTGTATGTATTTTAGAGTTTTTTTCAGTCACATGCCAAAATTGTAACATTTTTCCCCATTTTAATTAAAGGTATGTACACAGTATGTAACTATGCTACATGGGTTTATCACCCGCACTTAACCTACCTTCGAACGACATGACCAAGCCAGCGGAGCCGCTGCATTTTAATTCGCTGCACTATGTCCATATCGTTGTAAAGCTCATACAGCTCATCGTTCCATCGTCTGCGGTACTCGCCGTCGCCAACGCGTAAAGGACCGTAAATCTTCCGCAAAATCTTTCTCTCAAACACCCCAAGAGCCGCCTCATCGGATGTTGTCATTGTCCATGCTTCTGCGCCATATACCAGCACGGGCATGATGAG
>NW_016157302.1:306060-313715 GCF_001687245.7 Rhagoletis zephyria
AAAGCTGAACTAGAAACACAAAATTTATGATATCAATTTCGTGACGAAAATTATACGCATTTTTTAACTGCCTTTGAAACGTACGGAACATCTTTTTTTATTTATTCGGAACGTTGCGAAATTCCGTTTACTGCTAGAAACACAAAATAAAAAACAGAACTTTTGCAACGATTCGCATGAAAAAAGAAGATTTTCCTTACGTTTCCAAGGCATTTAAAAAATGCGTATAATTTTCGTCACGAAATTGATATCATAAATTTTGTGTTTCTAGTTCAGCTTTCGTCACTCGGAAAGTTTACCTCAAAGAGGTGTTGCAAAAAAGCAATATGTTGAAAATGTTTGAAATCGGACTAAAATTACTGCCACTTACAATATAACGGTAAATTTCAGAAATACGAAAACTTCGATCTTTCAATAACTAAAGATGCCAACTTGCAACAATCTTTTAACAAGACACAAGATTATTGATTTTTGTTAAATGGGCTTGGCACCACCCACTTATGACTACAGAAGTATATATCAATAACCGCCTTACTGATTTCCACCAAATTTGGTCCAATAATTTTAATATATCATACATGTTATTGAAACTGTTTGACATTGGGAAAAATACTCTTCTGAAAAAACGATATTTAATACGTGCGCCGGGGATATAAAGTTCGATTTCGGCCGAACTTATACTTCTTTACTTGTTTTATTTAAATTTTGTTTTTTTTAGGAAATTTTTTTTTAGTTTAGATTTTATTCTTTTGAAGAGAAAAATATATGTTTTTAATTATTTTAAATATGTATTTTTTTAAATAAATTTGTATGGTATTAAAGTAATTAGGTTTCTTTCCTAATAAATTGTTGTTAAACTATTATTTCCTCGCTTCATAAAAAACATTCATTAAATAGCGTCTAGCAGATGAATGAATGTATGTACATATGTATGCATGTATGTGTGTCATTGGTATTTTACGTCTCCGTTTACACAAATATATGGAATTATATTAAACTTTAACAAATTCGAGGTATAATAAATATTTATTATTAACAGTAATGCAGCTTTCTTCCATTATTTTTAAGATTGAAGAAGTGATTTTAAATTTTGTTCCGACTTGATGGCCCATCAAGTCGATTGACCGTGTATGTTCTTGTGGTGTGATTGAACCAACCGCTGGTGCGACTTCAAAAACTATTTGAAAATTTTATGATTGTACCAGCATGCTGGTGTCGTGAGTGGTGAAATTAGCTGAATTTTCTAAGCAATAAGTATTTTGGCGGAAAATTCTTGCACTATATGAGTCAAAGCCGTGTTTATGGAAGATTAAGTTCACGATATTGCAGTTGTGAATTTAATAAAAAAAAACAATGTTTAACAAAATTGTAGAATAGTTATGAAATTTAGGCTCTAAACATTTCGATCTTTCCTCGACCTCATTTGTAAAGAAATAAATATTGTACCAGCATGCTGGTGTCGTGAGTGGTGAAATTAGCTGAATTTTCTAAGCAATAAGTATTTTGGCGGAAAATTCTTGCACTATATGAGTCAAAGCCGTGTTTATGGAAGATTAAGTTCACGATATTGCAGTTGTGAATTTAATAAAAAAAAACAATGTTTAACAAAATTGTAGAATAGTTATGAAATTTAGGCTCTAAACATTTCGATCTTTCCTCGACCTCATTTGTAAAGAAATAAATATTGTACCAGCATGCTGGTAAGTTATATCAAACAAAACACCTCTTTGAGGTAAACTTTCCGAGTGACGAAAGCTGAACTAGAAACACAAAATTTATGATATCAATTTCGTGACGAAAATTATACGCATTTTTTAAATGCTTTGGAAACGTAAGGAAAATCTTTTTTATTCATACGAATCTTTGCTAAAGTTCTGTTTTTTATTTTGTGTTTCTAGCAGTAAACGGAATTTCGCAACGTTCCGAATAAATAAAAAAAGATGTTCCGTACGTTTCAAAGGCAGTTAAAAAATGCGTATAATTTTCGTCACGAAATTGATATCATAAATTTTGTGTTTCTAGTTCAGCTTTCGTCACTCGGAAAGTTTACCTCAAAGAGGTGTTTTGTTTGATATCAATTATTTTCGGGTAGCACATTTAAAATCGACGAAAATACAAACAATAATCTAAATGTTTTATTTTTCTCAAATAAGTTGCTAAAAATGTTATCTAAATCTAAATTATGTATTCAATTCGATTTGTCCATTGAAACATAATTTTTCGAATACGGAATAAAGCGAAAAAGAATGATCATATCCTTTGTTTTCGAAAAAAAAAACATAAAAAATAAGAGATATTATAAAAACTTATCAACTTGGTACCAAATTTGGATACAATTAACAACTGTATTCGTCTGATTGCCTCGTAGTTNTTCGATTTGTCCATTGAAACATAATTTTTCGAATACGGAATAAAGCGAAAAAGAATGATCATATCCTTTGTTTTCGAAAAAAAAAACATAAAAAATAAGAGATATTATAAAAACTTATCAACTTGGTACCAAATTTGGATACAATTAACAACTGTATTCGTCTGATTGCCTCGTAGTTAAATTTTTGTTAAGATTTCTACCGGGTGTGGGGCGCACGCATGTGCTTTTTTTAAGAAGTTTTACTTCTATCGCGTGTACGATGTTGCACTCGTGCTTTTAAACTAATGCCTTTTCTCAAGTAGTTTTGCTCAGTGGCAATTTATACATATGTATGTAAGTAGTAGCGGCACATTGGGTGAACTAAATGCATTCATACATACATATTTATGTACAACTGTAGGTAACGCGTCTTCCCAGGTAGGTTAAGTGCGGGTGATAAACCAATGTAGCATAGTTACATACTGTGTACATACCTTTAATTAAAATGGGGAAAAATGCTACAATTTTGGCATGTGACTGAAAAAAACTCTAAAATACATACAAATTGTGGCTTCCAAGACATGTACGAACTGATTACCACAGCTGCATCCTTCAACTTGTCAACTCGCGGGAAATTCCCAGATTTGCAGGGAATTTCGGTTTAAGTGGCAATCGGGGAATGGGCAATTTTTTCGGAGAACTGGGTATGTTATTTTTATATCTTAAAGTAACCAAATTAGACGGATATGTTAATTTTTAACCATTTGACCCTTTTTGGAGCGACATTTTTTCAATTTGAATCGCAATATCGCCACAACAAGAGTTTTCCCAGATATAAGCTGTAAGCCAGATAAAAGCTAAGATTTTGGGCTAGATTTGTGGAAACTTAGAATAAAATCGACTAACCAGTTTTTGAGAAAATGCCCGAAATGTATATTTTCAGCAGTCCGATTTTTAGTTTTCAGGCGATAAAATTATGACATATTTATATTTTATAAACACAAAAGATAGCGTTAGATAGCTTGTTTGAAGACCCGTCTACTGATATCCACACAATGACATGGACTGAGTAGTGCGGCCTCAGAGGTAGTTTAAAAAATTGTCTTTTTTCGAATTTCAGGCAGCAGCCACGCCCACAAAGACATACGAATCAAAACATCCTGGAACAAAACCTTCTTAGTTTTTCTTGTTCTTTAATTCCTGAAAGTTTGGAAAAAATTAAATGAAGGTACGTACAGACGCCACATACATACCAAAGCATCTCGTAGTGGAGACACGAACCAAAAACACATTTACCTCTATATCTTTCCAATTAGTAGCCGGAACTTAATATGTAAGGTACCGTTTGAATGGTATTGGCCTATAGAATAACACTAAATATGTCCGGTGTACCCTTGTACCCCCTTAAACCGGCAAAAGCAAAAAAACCTTTATTGCTTCGCAACACTTTAGCCTAATTTTTAAGAATCCGGTTAATCGTTTATGAAGCTTGAATACATCTTCTGGACACACTCTGCAAGACCTTTCCAACGATATCTCACACATGTCGATTGGACGTCTGGATAAAAACCTCAAAATCTCGTGTATATATAAGCGAGTCCTTTCAGCATGCTACTGTGGCTGCTTTCCTCACTCGCGCGCACTGCCGTGCGCTGTGATATATATAAGCGAGTCATTTCAGCATGCTACTGTGGCTGCTTTCGTCACTTGCGCGAACTGCCGTGCGCTGTGATATAAGGTATCGTTTGAAAGGTATTGGCCTATAGAATAACACTAAATATGTTGGGTGTACCCACATGCCCCCCTAAACCGACAAAAGAAAAAAAACGTTTTTTGTTTCGCAACACTTTAGCCTAATTTTTAAGAATCCGGTTAATCGTTTATGAAGCTTGAATACATTTTCTGGACACACTCTGCAAGACCTTTCCAACGATATCTCAAACATGTCGATTGGACGTCTGGATAAAAACTTCCAAATCTCGTGTATATATAAGCGAGTCATTTCAGCATGCTACTGTGGCTGCTTTCGTCACTCGCGCGCACTGCCGTGCGCTGTGATACTTCGAGCTTGATGGTACAATCACTTGATGGAGCCATCAAGCTGGTGTCGTATATTTCCCTTTTTATACAAAAAGGTTTTTGGTTGGATAAAATATTAACTTTTTTCCAGAGTTCATTGTTTTTCTATACCATTACTTACTGAAAATGTTTGCGTGTATACTTATATATGTATATGTAAGTAAAAAAATTTAGCTACCATTTTTAGTCACAACGACTTTTTGACGTAGAATACGTCTTACGTTTCGATATGGAGGCTATGCTCAAATGTTGTAGTTGTAATATTTAGAGCTTCACGAAAACGCTTATTGCACGAGAGCTAATGAAGCGATTTCAAAGAAAAGTGTGGCGTTTCAAAGATAAAATTCAAGCCTATCGGCAGATTCATTTCTGTAAGTAACCAATTCGGTTTCTGTGGTAAAAAGAACGGTAAACATTGGCTTATTTTGGGGTAAATTTTGAGCCTTTAAAGTGCTCCAGCAGCTTATGATTTGCAGATATAACTTTAATTTTTGGGATCTAGGTTCTTTGGAGCAGTAGAAATATTATCGTGTAAAACTCTTATATAAATTCAACAAATATTGGGCATTTTAAGGCAAAAAATTGTTGAAAAAATTTCAAATTTTTTTATTACCAAAATGCTTGAAAACCTGTCGAATGCGTTTTGTTATTGCAAAAATATCATCTACATATTTGGTGATAAACTTAATGTCAATATTGAAGTGTTGTTTCAGCTCCGGGATGGTGTTGTCCAGAAGGTCGTCCATAATGATGTCGGCAATTGTTGGTGAGAGGGGGTTGCCCATTGGCATTCCAAATGTTTGGGTGTATAGTTTGTTATTGCACATGAAGTAGTTGTCATCTTTAAGGCAGAAGTCAAGAATTTGTTGGAATTTGTTCTTTGGAATGCTGGTTGTCCGTTGTATTTTGTCCCACTTATTCGTAATAATTTTTGTAGCTAACGTTGTCGGTATATTCGTAAACAAATAAATTACATCGAACGACACTAAAACATCTTCATCACATACACTTATATTCGTTAATCTCTCTTTCAAGTTAAACGCATTCTGCACATTGTATCTCTCTGAAATCAATGGCTTGAGTATTTCTCCGACATGTTTGGATAACTTGTAACAGGGGACCATGACTGACGAAGCAATAGGGCGTAAAGGAACTTGAGGTTTATGAATTTTCGGCAGGCCATATAGCCTTGGCGCTGCAGCTGCGGTGCTGGTGAGAAGCTGCTTTTCTCTTTTGTTTATATGTTTTTCTTTATAAAGCTCATCAACTATTTTATTGTTTTTTCTCTGCAGAGTGCTCGTTGGGTCTGTTCTTGAAGTTTTGTATGTGTTTTTGTCTTCTAATAATCTGTTTATCTTTTCAATGTATTCCGATTCGTACATTGCTACTGTCTTGTTGCCCTTGTCAGCATCTGTTANTTTGATCGAGTTTGTCAGATAACTCGGCGTTAACCCGTATTGCTTGCATTGTAATAGGAATTTAAGCTGCTCCATTTGTTTTGCTAATTTGTGTTTTTGTTTGCTGTAGTGCTTCAGTGTGATATCTGCCTTTTTTGTAATACTGACGATAAGCCACCATAAATTTAACGAAGCCAACAAAGAAAAAATACACAGTACTTTGAAAAGCAACAATTATTCCGACCACCTGATACGCGAACTTATAAAACAAGAAGCAATGAGAATAGGAAATCAGCAAAATAAAACGCCAACTACAGCAACAACAAATACACCAAAGAAGTACTACAGCGTCACTTACATCCCCAAACTAAGCGAAAACTTTGATCGCAGCACATTAAAGGAACAAAATATAAAAGTGTGTTTGCATTGTCAAACTTTGCGTTCAACATTTGCGTTCAATTCAGCGCAGGGTTGCACGAAAAACAAGTTGAATGGCTAAAAATATCAAAATATGAAAAAATATCAAAATATTCGCCATAAAAAGGTGTTTGCATTGTTCAACTTTGCATTCAACTTTTGGTTGAATGGCCTTTCAACTAATCGCTTTCAACAAAGTTGGTCGCCAGCCAACATTTAGCCATTCAACTTTTTTTTCGTGCAACCCTGCGTTGAGTTGAACGCAATTGTTGAACGCAAAGTTGAATAATGCAAACACTGCTTAACTCTCGCCTACAAAACAAATAACACGTTAGCTAGAATCTACACAAGAACAAAAAGCCCACAAGACATACAGCAACAAAACAACGTTGTTTATGAAATAAAATGTAAGGGCAAAGAGAACGAAAACTGTGGTAAAGTGTACATAGGGACAACAAAACGCGCATTAGGTGTTCGCATAGCCGAACACGAAACAGATATAAGGAAACAAAAACACAGCACAGCCCTATCCCAGCACATATTAAATAGCGGCCACACAGCTGATTTCACTAGCACTAGGATTATTGACAAGGAAAAGAGGGAAATGACGAGATACACATTGGAGAGCTTAAGAATATTACAAAAAAGGGAGAATACGATCAACAAAACAGAAGATACGGACAACATCGCGGCCGCCTACATGTTATGCATAGCAAAATAAACAATTTAGTAATGACAAGACCTCAGTATATCCAGTAAAACAAACTTAGGTATTTTTTTTCACCAAGTTTGGTCCCCATAAAGGACTAGTGTTGCAAGCAACGCTTTTTCGGCAATTAGGGTGTTGTGCAGCTATTTATTTTTCGTGAAAATTATTTAAGCACTGGAGAGATTTATTCACATGGAATTGGAGATAGGGCTGATCGATTTATTTTAAGTAAATTGTGAATCTGCGAAAATATCTTTTCAGCAGATGAATATACTTTTTTAACCTTTCTCCCGAAAATTTACATACAGGCTCGAAAGTATGCGAGTAACATTCAAATATCGTCGCTTGGATGGAAAATTGCCGGAAGCGTCATTTTGACAATTTGTGGTTTTTGGATATCTTCTTTAGTTTCCGAGTAATTGACTAAAATGTTTTCGGTTATTTGGTACAAATTGCGTTAGTATTGCTGTCGTACTAAACTAATCAAAATCTTTCAAATAGAGTTATCTGTTCTTCTTTAGTTTCCGACATATTCAGCTTTATCATGAGTTTCATTTTCTAGAACCGGGTCACTTTTTACTTTTCGTTTGCGTGTATTCACTACAGGTGGATGAAAAAACTGTTGGCGAAATTTGGTTCGGGCGAAACTCACGATTAGGCTGATTAGTAAAAAGTATCGTTAATTTATAAAAATTGTTATCAC
>NW_016157302.1:319350-342625 GCF_001687245.7 Rhagoletis zephyria
AAATTGTTGAAATCGGACTAAAATTGAGGCCGCTTTTCATATAACGGTAAATTTCAGATATGCTTGAAATTTCAATATTTCGAAATTTAAGGACGCTAATTTACTTAAAATGTATACACCCCGGCTTATCATGTAGCGGTAGCTTTCGGAAAGGTGGAAAGCATATATTTAATACTTGCGCCGGGTATTTAATGTTCGGCTCCGCCCGAACTTAGACTTTCTTACTTGTTTTGTCAATAGATTTCGCACTAAATTTAAATGGTTGTAAATCAAAAATATGCAAAAACCATATGCATTTATTGTAAAATGTACTAAAATATGCGCAAGAAACATGCAAAATCAGGTATCTTTTGCAAAATATGCAAAATCATGTATTTGCAAAAATATGCACTAACGATTGAATGCCATTTTAAAGGAAATTTCATGATTCGTAAAGATAACTTAACCATTTCCATTAGAAGATGCCCAATATAAACATGCATTTGCATGAGATTCCGAGCCTTATTGATAAGCTATGTGAAAGAATTTTGGAAATTGATGTTTAAAATCTGTCCAAATTTCCAAATGGTTTTAGAGTGAGAATATCATATCAATTAAATAGATGGTATTTTGGCACTAAACGTTTCTACTAATAAAGTAGCAATTTATTAGTGCAATAACATTTTGGATAATATTGATAGAATGTATATTGTAATAGTACATAAATAATGAAAAATCCACATTTAGAATAGTTACTACATAGAGCGAAGAGTTTGAAAGCTTACAAAAAATAATTTTAGTATGTACAGTGTACATTGCACACAAAAATCGATGCATCGAAATAAATAACATCGACACGCCGAATAGCAAACATCGATGATTCCGATGCATCGATTTTTTTTTTACATCCCTACCTATATAGATAACATAAAGTCTGGAATGGTATGAATAAAGAGTATTCATGATCGTTTTGAAAACGAATCCAACTTCGAAAAGAGGAAGAGCAGTTATTTATAGAGGTATATAAGTAACTTCAAAACCAAAGCATTTTTCTTATCTAACGAAATACGAAATGGTATGACTGTACGGCATTCATGATAGATATCAAGCTACTTCGAATAGAGAATGGGCAAGTTCTCTAAAAGTTTAAATTTATAGAAGTGCATAAATTTGTTTGTTGCTGACTCTGAATGAAGTAAATATATAGAAAACGAAAAGCTTAAATTTGCACTAAATAGTAATGAAATGGAAGATAAAACAGGATAAAAGAAGAGTCTCATAAAAATATGTCTACATACAGAGCCTTATATAAGAGCACTGTCTACGAGTGAGTCTTGCAAAACCTTTATAAAACCGATTGTCCTTCACACTTAGGCAAAAAATATATAACGGTAAGAATGGCTCATATAAGTTATCGCTGAATTTTTTTTTTCATTCAGACCTGTAGTTGACTAGAGGTTCGTTACAATAGATCGTTTTGGTCGCGGTAACTAGGCGACCTGCCCCCTCTTCTAAATCTAATCTAATTTAATCTTTCGCACGGGGCAATTCTTGCAACTGTCTTTCAACTCACCACAGTCTTTCTTAAGACAGTTGTCAATTCTGGAAACTATCTTGAAAACAGTTTTCGAAAGACTAGTTCACAGATCTGCTAGCGAGGAGGTCTTAGCGTTTTTCTGTTTGCCTTCGAGTAATAAGTTCTCTAAACGTAGCAATAAAATAAACACTTAAACGTGGTAGAAAAGTTCAGTTTACATAATATAAATTATTTATATAAATCTTAAACTAAATTAAAAACAAAATATTTTTTTACAACAATAAAATCGAAAAATTAAATTATAATAAAAAAATTAATTACAAAAGGAAAAAATTAAAAAGAAAAAATATAATAATTAAAAAGGAAAAAACACTAAAACGACACGGCAGTGCTTTTCCCACTCGGTCATTACCGCTGTTGGGGCAGCGCGGGTAAAAAGATATATGTACATACTTATTCATCTGTCTTTTAGTCTGTTCCTTTGAACTTCGGACTAAAACCTGTGGAACTGTCAAACTACAATTTTACTCTCTCAAATGAGAGTAAAAGGAGAACAGATGCAGAAGTGCATAGGAACGCAAAAAGCACTATTTCCTGTAAAAACGTCAGTCGGTTTGTTTACATGTCATTTGTACAACACTGATTTAGCTGAAATATCACTAAATAATTATTAAAATCTATACATATTCAAACATTTCGTTGTTTACTTCCATTTTTTTACAAATATAAGGTACTTTGCTTTCACCGCTGTTAGTTTTTGCTTGCACATGCAAATCAGCTGATCGTTTGACACTTTTCATGAACTTACAGGAAAAAAAACTCCGGACTAAATCCTGTAACTTCTGACTAGGAACAGTTGCTCAGTTACTCTCTCAAATGTGTTCCCACTTACAGGTTTTATGTCAATAGGAACGACTTCCTGTAAGTTCTGACTAAATCCTGTAAACCGGACTGCTATTGGAACAGACTATTTATGTCAAAAGCTCTTTTCACCGTGAAAGTTGGCAAAGAACTTTCGTGCCAGAATAAATAAAATACAAAAAATTTATAAAAGCGGTGTTTTTTTTTGCTGCTGTGCTGACCTATCAACACGGACTATCAGCTGATTGTCGAAAAATTTCTATAGCTGAGATCACCTGTTTTTTGCATTTCTTTTTATCTATTAATATTTCTTAGTTTACATTTACATTAACCCAAAACACGAATACAATAAACAATAACCAAACACACACCTACAGCCCATGGTTGCCACTCGCCAACATTTTTTTCCACCAAAATCTCTTAAGAAAAGTTACCAAATCTTCACTACCAAGATCTTCACTTCTTCAGTGAGAAAAAAATATACTGAATAACACAGCTATATTTCATAACAAATATGTATATACTTACAGCCCGGTTCTGTGCACTTAATAAATTCAATATTTTTATAACAAATATGTATATACTTACAGCCCGGTTCTGTGCACTTAATAAATTCAATATTTTTATAATTTGTCAATTTTTGGTTATTTATCAAGAACTCCCAGTTCTAGCACAGAAGTTTAAATCTATTTTCTTGATAAATTATCATGATTGAAAATGCTATTGACAATTATAATATTTTTTTTTTTAGAAAATATTTTTGTATCAATTAATTACTGCATGCGCCGTTATTCTCATTTGTTGGTGTTTCCGACAGGGTAGGAGTATGATGTAATGTGGAACGATTTTCCATCATCCCTTGTCAAATTTGGTTTGGAGACAAACCGGTTTCGGCGTTGTGCCATTTTCAGTGTAATTTTTCGTTCGGAATGTGCCGATACTTGGACCTGCGACTCACGAAATAATAGCACCGGCACACAAAAAAAGTGGCGGGTGCTTTTAACTGTTCGTTTGACTCGTACAAAATTTCGAGTAAATTGCGAAAATTGCTATTTTTTGCTATTTTTTCGGTTTTTCATAATTTACCGTACGTCGAAATATATGTCGGTAGGTGTCGAAATATATGTCGGTAGGTGTCGAAATACATGTCGGTAGATGGGTTTGGTAAAAGGCACGCAACATTTTTTTTATTGCCGGAATAATAAAAACGATTTATGGACTAGAGATGGGCACGGGACTAAATATTCAATCCTTATCCCGCCCATTCCGAAACTCAATTTTTAAGTCCCGAACCCGCCCATCCCGACGTTTTTCAAAATTGTCCCGCGAAGTTTATAACTAAGATTAATTCACATGTCTCAAATTAATTTTAAATAACAAAAAAAACCAATGAAAGATCTGGAATCTTTGGATATTTTTTTGCTTTGCTGTTCATTCGCGTCTCAATAAAACATAAAAAAGTGCTAATTTCATAAAACGTTTTTAAGGAAACTTATAAATTTTCGGAGGTTGCAAGTTTTATCGGGAGTGTCGGGAAAGGATTTTGGTCCCGTCCCGCCCGCAAAATTTTTAAAGACCTTCCCCCTACCGCCCATCCCGGTCATTTTGAAATCAGTCCCGTGGGTCCCGCGGGTCGCGATATCCCCTGCCCATCTCTATTATGGACCTTACCAAAAATTGCCAGATGGCCAGTATTAAAATGTGAGAGGGTAGAATTAAAAATTTATCGCAAAAATTCGAAAGTTGTTTTAAAAGTGCAGTCCTTGGTGCTGCCACTGTAATTCAAATATTTCCAGTATTCGAATATGAGATGACTCTAATTTAATCGAAGTAATTTTGTAAAAGTGTCAGTAGTGCTGCCACTGAAACTCGAAGGGTTTTTATAATTCAAAACATAATTCATTTCTTTCTAGTAATGCAGATAGATGTTTAGTTGCAAAAGTTACCAAAATTAAATAAAATTTTCCAAGTTACCAAGCCGTTTAAAAGTTACCAATTTTGGTAGAAAGTTACCAATTGTGGCAACCATGCTACAGCCTGCTAGAAAAACGGTAAGAAGAGGAATTAATTACTTACAGAACTGTTCGCTGGCCTATACATACAAATACAAATGTACATGTCAATAAATTGATTTCAAATATTGTGGCTGCATTCAACAATTCATTTCCCTCATTATTGTTGTCATCAGTACTATTTTTGTTATTGCACATCAAAGTATTGTTTTTTTTTTTATCTAGTACCAGCTACGGTGCCTAGTGAATTGTAAATTGACGCATTGGCTTGTCATTTGTTCGTCAACCCAAATGGCATAATACCGAGGCTAACCCAGCAAACACAAATGAGGTTATGGCAAAGTAATAAAAAGCAAACAACAATAAATATAACCATTACAGGCGGTCAACATCGACCCGACCCAAATCAAACCCCTTTTATGTAGTAGTCTAACATACATATGTACCTACATATGATGATATGTTCTCTGAACGGGGAGTGGGAAAAATAAAATCAATTTCAAATAATGCAGTAAATACAGACATATAACTAGTACATTTAATTTATAAATTTGAGTAAACTTCTCGAGACTAACATATGTACGCTTCGAGGCCTGTTCCAGTTTAAAAGAATACCATGAGTACGGAACTTGGGAACCAGCATTAACACCGACTCTGAACGGTGATTGTGTTTTTATGAGAAGCTGTTTCTCATTGCAGAAACACACTCAGGTTTGTCATTACCTGCCGAGAGGCGGCCACTTTTAGAAAGTACGTTTTCTTTTCTTTTGTTTTTGATGTTAGTCGGAGACTGTGCTCGAACTCTGGACCTACGAAGTGGAAGAAGCACTTCTAACTACTATACCCCAGCGAATTTTTAATTCTTCTCAATGCCGAAAAACAACATTATAGTATTGCTGTTCTTTACAGGTAACGATGCCAAGAAAAGTTTTTTTTTTTTGATTCGAAAAGGTTTGCGCACTTTTTATTATCCAGGTTTTGCTTAAGAAAATAACTTTGCACAACTATGTACGGAAATTTGATTTAGTATGTTTCTCGAAATGACTTTGCCGAAAGTAGTTACATGTATGTAAGTGCATTGATTTTTTGACATCCGCATCATAGCGTCGTTGAACAAGTTTCAACAACTGTATCATAAATTATACGAAACCACGAGGCCACATTTTCTCGCATACTTTTAAATTCATTCAAATCTTCTGCTAAATAGTATTACTGTCACATATTTTTAGACACAATTCTTATTCTTTCATCATTTCTTCCTTAAAATTCGATTTCTTTTATTACTGTGGCATATCTGCAAACAATTTCCAACATAAAAATTAAAATAATGCATATCCAATTATTGGTACATTTGAATTATGTACATATAAATTTTATATGACTGGCAACAATTTTTCCAACGACAATTTTAAAACCCGACAACAATTTTATCACTTCTTCAATGGAATTTTTCATGGAAATTAAACGTGTCACCACCGTTTATTTATATGAAACAAAACTAGGGTTGTTCGACTTTACTAGAAAGCCGACTTTCGACTTCTCGATCGACTCTGTACATTCGACTTTAAAAGTCGACCGAACGACGAAGAATAGTCGACTTTTTCGACTTTTTAATAAAAAAAATGTATTAAGTATACTCTGTGTTTAACTCATATATTAGATGTAAATATAAGGGTCAGAATACGCCACCATGATGATGGTCTGTAGTCAATGCTAGGTAAAAAACAAACAGACACTAAAGGATTTATAAAAATTTTGAAAATTCTTCCAGTTATATCGAGCCCTAACCGCCAAAATAACGTAAGCGACATTTTTTTCAAAATTTTCTTTTTGATGCAGAAATATTCCTAGAGCATCTAGATGCATTTCTGCATCAAAAAGAAAATTTTGAAAAAAACGTCGCTTACGTTAGTTTGGCGGTTAGGGCTCGATATAGTATGAAAATGTTGGTTGTGAGGGTTTTTAAAAATTTATATTTTTGAAAAATAATTTAAATTTTTTTAAATTTTCACCAAAAAAAATCTAAAAATTTCTTTAATCGATATTTGGTAATTATGGGAAACTTTTTGATAATATTGCCTTTCCGATGGAACACAAGTGGCGAGTATTGGTAGAAATGCGAGTGCCACTTTATAAACATGGGATATTCTCCCTTTAAAGTAGCCCAGACAGCTAGTGGATTGGGATTATTCACACAACTAATGTCGCATATCAACTGGAATTCCACCAGCAACATTTTGATCGGTGTTTAAAATTTTGTACCTTACGGATTGGTCAAATTCGTACAAAAGACTGTTTGTAGAAACTTACATAAACTCATGGAGAAAAACTTTCTTGCATGAAATTATTTTAATAAATACCTACATATGTATATCGTACCTCATTATTAACTGAAGATTGTGGAGACAAACGATTAACAAATTCGAGGAATTTGTTTTCGTATAATAATTTTATGCGCTGCTCTTAAATGATTTGACAATGTTGTTGTACTGTCATTGAAATTCATTTCTCTACCACTCTTTTTTCACATTTAACTTAGATTTTGTCGGTAATTTTTAAAAAATACGACCAATTAGCACTCCGTGCCATTGTTAGGCTTTCTGCACATTGGTCGTGCAATCATAGTTGCATCATCGTCACAATCATGATGCAACGATTTTACTTGACGACTACACACTCGGTCGTGATATTTCAATTCATTTGGCGTCTAAAAATTCACTAAGAGCAGGTATTTTCTGTTTTTCTGGTTGATATTTTCGCGAAATATTTACAAAAACCTGCAATTTTAAAAATATGGACTGTGCTGCAACAATTCCAGACATAATTTTTTATTAATATCTCTTCTTTTCTTTTCCTGATATGTGGTTTGTGCACGCACGCAGAGACCTTTTACAATTTCATCATATTTGATAGTTAAAACTCTCACTTTTATTGAATTATATTGCAATTCTGCACTTTTTAATAATTTCCACAGATTTTATGCAAGAAATACTCATTTTTATGCAATCTTAATGCAAATATTCACTTTTTTACTAATATTTCCCCATAATTAGCAAACGACATGTCGTACTTATCCGTTTCTGCATCTTCTACGATTTGCCGATAACTAGCCTATAACGACAAGTGTGCAGATCTCCATTGAAATGCATGTCCTCGGCTCAAAATTTCAGGGCGAGACGATAACGCAACCATGATTGGACGAGAAGTGTGCAGATAGCCTTAGAAGATCAGTTTTAATTTAAGAGACGCCACTGCAAATAAATTTAAAAAAGTCGAGAGTCGAAAATGAAAAGTCGACTTCAGTCGACTTCCATAAACTAAAAGTCGATCACTAAAAGTCGACTTTCAGGATTAAAAAGTCGATTTTGGTCGAAAGTCGAAGTCGAAACTATCAAATTGTCATTAACAATACGGAAAATACCTGTCGTAACAAAATTGTCTCTGTGACTTTATGAAATAGGCCCAGGTCATCAGATCTGAATCGTTCGTTCCATATTCAAAAATGCGCCCCTCTCCCCTTACATCAGATCCTGGCTAAGCCCTTGAAAGTTGTCGTTAATTTAGTACAAATTTGTATCACATTTTGTCGTATGTCATAAAAAGTGGCTGCAAAATTGTTGTCAAATGACAACATTGTACTAAAGAAAATCCTTCATAAACTCGAAAATAGTTACCAATAAGCAATTAAAATAAAATAATTTAGGAATTTCGTGAACTAGTAAGATTCTTTGGAGATTGCGCATTCCAAACATCAATCGCGATTTCCCAAAACCTGCCGAAAGTAACATACGACAATATTTTATCCAGGCGACGATAGGGACTACACGTACTTACTTTTATTATCCTATTATAGTTATCAAGCAATTTGAAGAGAGTCCTAGTTGACTTTTAAAATTTTTTTCTACCCGACAACCAATGCAAAGTGCACTTGTCACAAAGTTGGCTGACGTATTTTTTTTTTATTAAAAAGGTAAGGCCAGCTGCTGAATTAAGACGCAGATTAAAATTTGCACTGAAATACCAGTCGCATCTCAGTGAATGCAGAAGTTGTACGTAGTACATCTGGGCTGCCTAAGTAACGAAAAGGTACTATGAATCATTGCAGCTTGAGCTTCGGTTAATCATTTCCAGAATCAGTAGCTCGAAGTTATTATAATTTGGTAGGTTGGTTATTTTATTACACATACACAAACTTCAAAATTGAATACATATGTATACATAAATGTGTAGATAGTCCTCTCTAAACATACATACGTATGTATATGCATGCATATTTGCTTCTGCTGTCTCAAATTACAAACGTTGCAAAATTACATTCAGCACTCAATTGTCCGTTCAGCTTAAAGGCTGTATGCCCATCGTCACTTGCACAGTTGTCAGCAGTTCGTCCTTGCGGTGATCCCTGCCGAACAACTGTGCGTTTGAGTGCGACACCCCGAGGTGTTAGCAGTCACTCGGAATGATTGTACTGAGGGGAGAATGAAAAGGGAAACCCAAAAGTCGACTAGGCTTTGTTGGTTTCCTGTATAACTGCACCTTCGTCATTTTAAGTCAAAGCGCATAAACATACATATTTATACATTCATACATACGTACATATATACATTAGAACGCATAAAAAAACTACTTTTAGCACTGACTATGCGAGTTTTTCAGGAGTGTAAGATTTTTTACATTTTTTTTCTATAACTTCTTTGTTTGATGTCCGATTTATATTACATATATATATATATATAAATTTGCAAGTTTCATGCACTTTTGAAAAATGACTCATCAATTTTCAATTCTCAAAAATCGAAAATTCTTTCGTCCTAATTCGTTTTTTTTATTGGCATTTGAAAATAATTATCAGCCCAATTCTGAATACTCCCGAGGAGAAATCCTGAGAAAGAAATCCTCCAATAATTAACTCCCAGGGAGTAGCATTTTCGCCGAAAATTTGGGAGGAGGAAATTCGAACTTCGAAAGAGCTGTTTGATACTTTTTTGACAGCTCAACTCCGCCATTTAAAATAACAAATCCTCAGGGAATTTTTATTCATGATAGGAGGAAAGGGAAAGAGAGAAAACTCCCAGATGCTATAGATGATTTTCTTTCAATCTGCCGCTTTTGAATATTTTTACGTTATTTCGGTTTTTAAGAGATATAAGAAATTAAAAAAATTAAAAAAATTATTCGAGGTCAAAGGCCACATAAATTGGTTTTTTGCATTTCTCAGCCAAACTGTAATGTGCATCATAAAAATAGGTATCTCAAAATTGTAGATCATGCATTATCTACATAAAGTTCTATGACAGAGGCTCTTAACTCGCATTTCAAGGGCGTATTGCGGCCACACGCTAAAAAGTCTCGATAAGTGTTCAGTGCGCGTTTATACGCCCGTATCAAAATGAAGCGATTTAAGTTAACACGAATTAATGCATCGCTTGGAATAAATTCAACATTTTTTTTGCCCGTACATCGTGATACGGCCTAATGTACATATGTATGTACATCCACTCATATTTGTTCCATCACATATGGCTGGCTGAAGTGCACACACTTGTCGCACAGTGCCTCCAACGATGTCACACGGTGCGTCCAGTCGTCATCCCACCCACTGTGGGTCGACGTAAAGACTCGGCTGTAAATAGAAATGGAAATGGGTTAGTAATCATTTGCAATTATTTAGGCAATAATTACTATTGTGTCGTATGCTTACATTTTGTTCAAAACTCTTCAAATGTAACAAGTACATGGGTAGGTACTTGAATTTAATTCCTTCGACACAAACATCCCTGATTAAGTCAATGAGCATTGAGGGCTTGTGGTGCCTTTCGTGCGCCGCCTAAGTTTCATTCGAATCAACCCCTCTTTGAAGATTCTCTTTCCCTTCAGTATGTTTTTGCATTATAATCAGCTTTTAATTGTTATCATAGTATTCGTGGTTTATTAGGATTTGCAAGTTATAGGTATTTGTTTTTGCATAGTAGACGGATCTTCCAAAAATATGCCTATAAACAGAAAAGGCTTCTTTTATTACTGAAAAATTTATTGTTTGCTCACCATTTCTATTTTCATCACAACAGCCGCTGAAACTGAAAGTTAGATGTGCTTAATGCCACTCCGTAGGACCTCGATCGCTCTGGTCTGACAACATCTAAATATAAACCCCCCGGAAGTCTCACTGACCCGCTTCCGGTCGAAAGCGAAAGTCGGTAATACAACCAAAAGATAGAGCATCCCGACTTGGTGATTCATATTCTTTTGTTTTCCAATACAAAAAATTTCGTTCATTTTAGAAGTTCAGGACGAGTTGAAGTTCGAAAATCATTTAGGGGCTGAAAAAGGCACTTCCTAGAAAAAAATTTCAAACAAAAGTTACGTATTTGTCTTGTTGTTATTCATGGCCCTTTTAAAAATAATTTACATATCGAGGGTTTGTTAATATTCAATGCCCTCTATCAGCATTTTTCACAAAAATTAGAGTCTTATATAAAAATCCACCTAAGACTTAACCGTCAACGGTTATATTAATGCTGTCTAACGTTTGACAGAAGAATTTACTATTACATTGCAAAGTCAGAATTAACATCAGTAATGACAGGTAAGTCCCAGATGGGTTCTAACATCAGAAAGTAGTTTCTGTGAAAATTGCAGATAGAGTAGGGCTGCCAGAAGTCCTGGCTTTCAAGGATTTGTCCTGATTTAGACAAATTGTCCTGGTATCGTGGTCCACACTTAAATTGTCCTGGTTTTTTAATGAAGGTCAATGCAGATACTCTAATTTTTAGCAGATTTTTGCTAATAAAAAAAGGTTAAGCGTTCTGTCATTAGTAGTCGAAAATTGATAACGAAACGTTTTTTCTAGCATGTTGAACATCTGGTGAGTTTACCTTCCTTCTGTTTAGTTTATTTGGATGAAATCTTGATTTTTTCGGGCAAACACCAAAAAAGTGCAAGCTCCTGATCAGGTACTGGGCTGAGAGGTCATACACACGTTCTTCTTCTTCTACCCAGTAGATGATTTCAGGAGCTAAAATCTCATCCAAAATGCCTTTCTGAAAGTTATTCCTTTCTCCTTAATTTTTTGTATAAAGCGGCACAAATTGAAGGGCTTCTGCTTTCGCTATACACAAAAAAGCTTTCAGAAGGGCTTTTGTAGGACACCTTTTGAAGAACTTCCTTGAAAGTTTTTCGTAATTCAAAAAAACGCATACTTCTTTAAAGAATTTATTTGGGGGCATATCAAATAGTTTTATTTCGACTTAAAATGCTTATTGAATCTTATTTGTAATGCTAAATAAATTGTAAATAGGAAACACCTTTCTAGGAAGCATGCAGGGAAGCACTTTTTTCAGCCCTT
Organism: Rhagoletis zephyria; assembly: GCF_001687245.7. Taxonomy (NCBI): domain Eukaryota; kingdom Metazoa; phylum Arthropoda; class Insecta; order Diptera; family Tephritidae; genus Rhagoletis; species Rhagoletis zephyria. The sequence goes on from NW_016157302.1 coordinate 331,085, forward strand.
GTTGCGTCTTTTAGAATGGCTTCACGTAAGACATCCTACCTAAATTATCTTCAGGTTATGCATATACAAAATGGCAAAACGGATCATGAAGCGCGTTGTAGGATATGCGGAACTTTGCTAATGGTGGTAAGGCAAATATTCAAGACCACTTAAAGGCGCCGCTTTTTCCAAGTTACGTCACCGTCACGAGAACTGTTTTCTTTTATGATAAAAAAAAATCAGAACTTGAGCGTTTCATCATCATCACTCATCTAGCTCTACGGATTGTGCCACAAAACTACATTTCTTATAATATTAGAACCAAAGCAACTGTAGTTATAGGGATATATTGGCACCATATTCACATGTATCTTCGTTTTTGATTTGGATGATAAGTGTCCTGTCGATGGGTTGTGGATTATGGCAGCCCTAAGATAGAGGGTATTGAATATAAGCCCTCGATAAAGATAGAAGTTATAGCTGCCATTATGGAGATCACCAAATCTCCTCATCAGACTTCTTCAACCGCGGTCACTGGGATATGAACCAACGACCTCGGATTTCAGAATTCTCATCAGTAAGAACATGTATGTTTAATTAAAAAAAAATGTTTTACCCAATTCCGGTCGAAAATGGAAGTCGGTATTACCACCAATTCCTGGCATTTAAGAGGGGGTTGACGGGTGGTCTAGGGTACCCTATATCACAACTTCCTAAAGTGAGTTCCGCGGAACCCAAGGGTTCCGTAGAAAAGTCAGCGGGGTGCCACGAAATTAATTTTGGTATGATTAAACACGGGGGTCGGTTTGAGTTGCACACAGAAAGAAAAGTTCTATAAACAGCTTGACCGAGACGCAATTATCTATTTTCAAGTATACATATCTATGTATGTACTCGTAGTTGGTATGATTGCCGTACTGAGTGCCATACCTCAGACTATTGAGCTTGCGCTTGACAGCTTGTTTTTTGTTCTAACCGGTATGTGTTGTTGGCCGGTGGAGCCAAAGGGTTATATATGATGTGACCAACTATTTCAAAGCTCAAAGAAGTACAGCTTAGGTTGGGTTAAGTTAACGGAGCGAGCCGATCACGGAATTTCGAATGCGGCTAATTTCGATCCCTGTGAGCTCAGTGTTTGCTCAGAAGTGCGAGCCAAAATGCTTTCAACTTAGCCTCGCGAAGGTTGGACAGTGTAAAAGAAAATGTGGAGATGATCCCACTTTATCTTCCTCTTGACGATTGATACAAGAGAATCAGTTGAAATATCTAGTCTCACTGTATGAATCCCAATCGCACAATGACCTGTCAGAACCCCCATCACTAGCCCTTGAGAGGTAACGTGTTTTAAAGTGCCCTATGAAAACATTTGCTGCAGCATTGAAACGTCTTCTTTTGCTTTTTATGTCACAAAAGGGCCCGGTTTCCCTTATCCTAATAGCAGTTCGTGCTGCGACAATTCTGCCTGCAATATCCGCAGGCGCCGTGTTCAACATATGTATTTTAAGTGTCAGTGTAGGTGTGGTTAATAATGCTCCGCTAAGCTCGGCCAAACACTAACATACAATCTATTATTATTATTATTATTAGTAATTCCTGTTTTACAATTGAAGCCTTCTCTAGTGAGTTCCACCAGACAAGGGCTCTTTGAAACAATATAGGCTTAAACCTGGTTTCCCAGAGCTTATGAATTAATTTGGATGAGAAACCCCACCGATAGCTTCTCTGCAGTAGTACAAGGCAACCGACACCTTTCCTACCCTTTCCTCACGGCTTCCACGATACCCGCCGTTAATCACCCCCCCTGGTAACCTGGACCAGATCAAAAAGGNAAGCCTTCTCTAGTGAGTTCCACCAGACAAGGGCTCTTTGAAACAATATAGGCTTAAACCTGGTTTACCAGAGCTTATGAATTAATTTGGATGAGAAACCCCACCGATAGCTTCTCTGCAGTAGTACAAGGCAACCGACACCTTTCCTACCCTTTCCTCACGGCTTCCACGATACCCGCCGTTAATCACCCCCCCTGGTAACCTGGACCAGATCAAAAAGGATGTATAGAAATCGTCCCTTAACCAAAAGTTCCACATAAACAACATAAGTGATCATCCGATAGCCCACCGTTTCCAGTTCCTCTAGAAAGTCGTTTACAACCGCAATCCTAAGCAAGGGAGAGAGAACACCACCTTGTGGAGTGCTCCTTTTGACTCTTCACTGAGTGCAGACGCTCCCCTACTCCGCCGGGACAGTTCTGTCACCAAGTAAGCTGTTTATAAGCCTTATTAGGTTGGTTTCCACCCCAAAATTATGAATATACTTGACTATTGCCTCTGGAGTGACATTGTTGAAGGCCCCCTCGATATCGAAGAAGGCTTCTACTGCCTTCATGCGTGAAGGCTTCCTCTGACCATTTTACCAATGTGTACTAGGTGGTATTTACGGACGTTTTCATGCAATAAGTATATTGAGCTCTTGAAAGACAGTCACGAGGAATCGCGTTTCTTATGTACAGGTCTATCAGTCTCTCTAGCGTTTTTAGTAAAAGCGTATTTAGCAAAAATGAAGAGACTAAAATCGCTAGGGCTAGGGGAAACATGAGAGCCTTTTCCAGCCTTCGAGATGAACGCAACACTGACTACCTTCCAAGTTTTGGGATGTACCCGGTCCTCACTCAGTTCGCATAAATAGGATCCAACCAATCGCACGACACCTTCATAGCCCTTCGCGCTGCGCAGGTATGACGCCATGCGACTTTAATGGTTTCAACGAATTTATCGCCCAGGTCAAGCGATGATCGTCCAGAAGATCGGATAAGGACAGGACCTTGGGGGAGATTCTGTAACCAGTTAGCGACAATTTTCGAATCGCTATCGCACTATTTAACGCAAAAACTTTTATATCATGCGCCAAAAAGAGCGATAGCGATCCGAAAATTGTCCCTAACTGGTTACAGAACCTCTCTTCCGAAGTACAAAATATCGCAAAGAAGTACATTTGACTGTACTTCGAAGTACGAAGGACAAAAGCGAAAAAAGAAGTACTGTACTTTCGAAAGAAGTACGGTTGGTCACATTAGTTATATACAACATTTACAAGGAACGCGATGAATTGCCAAATGAAATGTGAAATGTCATAACTGGGCACTTGGTAAATCATCTAAAATCGTTGTCAGATTATTTTTCGGATGGTAGTAGTAATATGGATTTACGAAGAATTCATAGACCTTCAGAGTACAATTTCATTCTTCACATTAAAGTTTAAAGTATGTATACTTTTCTAGTAAAAGTTTTTATTCATATTTAAATTGCACTGCCTTTGATATTTAGTAATTTGATGTGGGGTCCATAAATGAAATGTGTTTAGTAAGGGTACCATCATCTTAAAAGTTTAAGAACCCCTGCCTTATATACTTAGTTGCAGGTGCCTGTATTTATGTTATAGCATTAAGATGTACCCCTCAAATTGGAGATGAAGCTCAGCCAAACACCAGTAACCATGTTCCATGGGTAGTCGCGCCCTTCAATGAAGCGTGAGTGATCGCGTGGAAAGCATTTTGCCGCCCATATTTAAAAAGCTTTTGTTTTGCAATTAATAGGCAACTCAATTTGAAATTATTCTAAGAAGCCAAGATGAAACATCAAGTAAGCGAATACATAAATAACATTTGCAAGGTTTTCCAATTTAAATAACAACGCTTGACTTATACAAATGCATCGTTTGAAAAATGACATGCAGTTTTTTGCCCTGGGCGGCAAAATGCTCATAGCGCGGGCACTCTGGGGTTAAGGGCTTTGAGCTTGCATTGAAATACATACATATGTTACTTACACATTTGGGAACATGAAATTGTCTAGGTCAGTCCCTCCAGATTTAATAAAAATGCTAAGCTCGATTATATTAATATTTCTTCATCCTTGCAAAAATTTTTGTACTGGGTGGTCCTGCTTAGCTCAATTGGACAAGATAATCTTATTTGTTATTCAGTCAAATGCCCCCAGGCAGCCTCGCTACACGAGGTGAATTATTCTGGAATATATATTCTAGAGCAGTTAGCTGGCAATTTAGGTGATAAATATGTACGGTGGCATAAAATTTGGCTTAAAAACTGTCTAAATAGGCGGCCACTAAAGTGCAGTGGTTAGCAGTGCGCGCTATCATTCCGCAGCGCCTGGTTAGAGCCCAGTTTTCGACCAACATCAAACAAATAAAAACATATTTAAAATCTTTTTCTAGTAGCGGTGGCCCCTCGGCAGGCAACGGCAAAACTTCTGGTGTATTCTGACATGAAAAACAGCTTCTCATAAAAGTACAATCGCCGTTCGTAGGCGGCGTAAAACCAGAGGCGGATACAGGTGGGAGCCGGGGGCGATGTCCCCCTCCCCCCAGGGCGCGAAAAAGTAAAATTTCGGTTAAAATAATTACCTCCAACGAGAAATGAATAGTCCACTTGCAAAGTGCGCTATGTAAATTTTTTCGATTTGGTGAGTAACGTACCAGTATTTAGTTTCATGTCCACTAAAAATTCAGTGCAAAATCTTTCTATATTCTGAAAAAATAGCATCAAATGTTAAGTACTCTTGCCAAAGTCGCTATAATACATATGTATGTACTTATACACTTTTACACTTTCAAAAGTCTCCATCTTCGGATGAACTTTAGTGATGGGCTGAGTCGATACTTTGAAGTATTGATCGATACTCGGTACCGATTTAAAAAGTATCCAATACTTTCGATACTCGGTACCAAAACGTTTAGGCTTACAATCAGAACGCATGTAGACCAAAAATAAAAGCGGTTTAGGGGCGGCTAGCCTATCAAAAGAAAGTGTAGGGGCCAATAGAGGTTTTAATTTCCATTTTCCATAGCCACAATGCAGAGAAACTCTTCCTTATTTGAAACATTTTTTTCTAGATGAATCGGACGATGTTATCTTCGTAAGCCTGAAAGACTTCCTTCACCCGTCAAAGCATTTTTCGTAAATTTTAGATCTACGAAGGTGGAAACTGATAAAACGGCATTTTACTGTTGCGACAATATCAAGAAGGAGATTAGAGTGTTTTGATTTCTGGTTTCCACTTTGCTTAGTACAAATTGTTCAACTTTTGGGAAAGCATCGTCTTACACGTACTAATTGAGAAGCATATTCATAGTCGAAATATGGTCGATAGAACATTGTTGACAGAAGTTTGAATGTTGAAAATTATGTCAAAAAGCTGCAATTATGTATAGAATCGGTATCGGGTACCGAAAAGGAAGTATTGGGTACCGAAATCTTTCTGAAGTATTGGGTACCGAGTATTGGGTACCGGCATTTCAGCACATCACTAATGAACTTATAAAACTGCAAGAAAACGTGGTAGTTTCGATGCCTAGTGGAAGACGTCTTAAAAAAGAAGCAGACCAACCTTCATGGAAGAGAGAACGCGAAAAGCTAAAATATAGCTAGTTATGTAAAAGTTAATGTTTCAAAATTCGCTATATTAAATTTTTATACATAAAATTTGCACAAATTACCACACTGCGATTTTGTTTTTTAATGTTATTAGGCTCTTATTTATCCCAATTTTCAGATAATAAAAAGAAATATACAATTTGGATGTTACTTGTTGTTGTAGACTTTTTTTTACTTTATGGCTTACTATTATAAAATCACATAACACTGTTTGCAAGTGGACTTCTCAAATTTGAAAAGAAATTTTTTAAAAAGTTTTTTTTGGTCTTTCCATCTCAAATCACCCAGGCCGAAGGGAAGTGAATTTAAGTTTGCGATAAAACTCACAGGGATTGTTCCTTGAACAATTTAAGGAGACAAGTATTTTTTCTTTTTGCTCAGAAATTCGAATTTTTCGAATAAAGATTTTTTTTTTTTAAGTACGAACGCTTCTTTTTATTATTACCTCCCTTTTATTAGCTCGGGATGTAACTATGTAATATTGATGCGCCTAAAAGATGCAGCGATTTCTATTCTCAAGTTACATACCTGATGACAGTACGAATGGAAATTATAACAGCGAGGTTTTAGTTTTTATACCCGAGCGCACTTGTGCACAAGGGTATATTAATTTTGTTCACATAACGGTTGTTTGTAACAGCCAAAACGAATCGAGATAGATATAGACAAATGTATACATAAATGATCAGAATGAAAAAAGAAATCGATTAAGCCATGTCTGTCTGTCCGTCCGTCTGTCCGTCTGTCCGTCCGTCCGTGTACACGATAACTCGAGCAAACATTGAGATATCTCAACGAAATTTGGTATGTAGGTTTCTGTTAATCCAAGGTAGGTTGGTATTGAAAATGGGGAAATCGGACAATAACCACGCCTACTTCCCATATAACGGTAATTTCCAGAAATACGAAAACTGCGATATTTTAGTAACTACTGAAGATAATTCACTCAAAATTGATATTTACAATAATTTTTAGACGAAAAATAAGAATATTATAAATTTTTGGAAAATGGGCGTAGCCACGCCCACTTATGGTTACATGTGTATATCTTGGTAACCGCTGCACCAATTTCTTCCAAACTTGGCACAGTTGTTGGCCTTCGCACAACATACCAAATGGCCGAAAATTTTTAAATCGCTCAATAACCACGCCTACTTCCTATATAACGGTAATTTTCAGAAATACGAAAACTGCGATATTTTAGTAACTACTGGAGATTATTCACTCAAAATTGATATTTGTAATAAGTTTTAGACGAAAAATAAGAATATTATAAATTTTTGGAAAATGGGCGTAGCCACGCCCACTTATGGTTACATGTGTATATCTTGGTAACCGCTGCACCAATTTCTTCCAAACTTGGCACAGTTGTTGGTCTTCGCACAACATACCAAATGGCCGAAAATTTTTAAAATCGCTCAATAACCACGCCCACCTCCCATATAACGGTAATTTAGAGAAATACATAATCTTCGATAAATCAGTAAATATTGAAGCTAATTTATTCAAAATTGATGCTTGCAACAATTCTTTACCAAGAAATACGTTTATGGTAAAATTTTGGAAAATGGGCGTGGCACCGCCCACTTATGATCACATATAAGTATATCGGTAACCGTTCTACCAATTTGTACCAAACTCGGTGTGGTTATTGTGCTTGCCACATATAAGCAAAACGTTGAAAATTATTGAAATCGGACTAAAATAACGGCCGCTTCTCATATAACGGTAAATTTCAGAAATGCTTGAAACTTCAATATTTCGAAATTGAAGGACGCTAATTTACTCAAAATTGATACACCCTGGCTTACCATCTAGCGGAAGGTTTCGGAAAGGTGAAAAAGCATATATTTAATACTTGCGCCGGGTATTTAATGTTCGGTTCCGCCCGAACTTAGACTTTCTTACTTGTTTAAACTATAATTTTATTTCCTCTCTTACAAGCCTATTCTGCGTTGGTAACAAAAATTTTGTTACCGGTTAGTATAGTCAATTTTTAAACCTTTTTCGTATTCTCCACACTCTTGTAACCGGTAAATTTTGTTACCATCTCATGAGCAGGTAACAAAATATTGCCCCGTGAAATATGCAACACCAGAATTTACACAAAACTCCATAGCTGAATTGCTGAATAAATTAAAACGTTACCAAGGTAAATAGAATTGCGGTTGCAAGAAGTGGTGACAATTGTTGGTAACAAAATTAGCTTGTTACAAAATGTTCGGTTACAAGCAGAATAGGCCTGTTAATAGCCACTTTTGATGAAATCGCTTATAACTGCCACAAAAATGCAAGGATTTTAACCGTTTTTTTTTTTTAATTACAGATATTGATCTACTGAATCGATAATAATTAATTATTGTTAATAAACAAAAAAACATGAAATTTTTCAAATTGCTTTTTTTCAAATTGCCACATTTTTTTTCTCAAACTTTTTTGTCTATTAGGGAATAGTATAAACTATTTTCAGTACGAGTATAAATATGCTAAAATTCGTCGTATTCGAGATATGATTTTTTTTTCTGAAAATGCACTTATATGAGCTAGGATATTTTCGTGACATTTGAGGGCACAAAAATTGTTGCGCATTATGATAAAGTATCCTTGCTGGAAATTTTTTGAGGTCGCCCGATCAGAGCCTAAAGTTTTTCCCAATTAGGAAGAACGTCGAAATAACACGCGATTTGCCCAATCTACCGAAGATTTCCCCAATCATTTCTCAAAATTTGCTCAAAGTGAACCTGCATACGCAATTAAAACGTTTCTATCGAAAAAATCACACATACACACATCAAAATTCCCTATGAAAAAAAAATATATTTGTAAATTTTTTTTTTTTTTAATTTTTCACATTCCATTTCAATAATTTTCAATGTTTTGCTTTTAAGTGGCAAGTACAACAATCATTCCGAGTTTGGTAGAAATTGATAGAACGGTTATAGACCAAGAGCTTGTAACGAAGCGTTTTGCTAGCCCCGATGCTTCTTCTAAAATGCTGGGGTATACTCGCCGTGTCCAGGGTTCGTTACAATAAATTTGTAGTTTCGGGGCTCTGGTAAATCGTAATTTATTATTTAATTTTCCTTAATTTCTATAAAAGAACATATAACAAATAACAATTTGAAACATTCGGTAGCGTCACTTGCAGTGACTGGGTAACGGCTCCTTGTCCCGTTATGAGCCCGTTATGCTTTAATGGCGTGACTTTGGTACTGGTGTGCAGCGCTCTGCTGGCGCCGCTGAGTGGCGCGCTGCTGGCGTCTATAAGCGGTGTTCTGGCCGCGTCGGTATATAGGGCTCTTGCAAGGTGGGTTGCGCTCTGGTCTTGCCGGTGAATGGCGTTCTAACAACGCTGGTGAGTAGCGCTCTGGTGGCGCCGGTGTATAGTGCTCCGGTGAAGCCGGTGTGTAGTGCTCCGGAGAGTAGCGTTCCAGTTGCGTCGAGATGTAGCGCTCTCAGCAATGCAGGTGAGGCGTACCGATGAGTGGTACTTTGGTGGCGCCGGGAGTGACGTTTTACGCGCGAGCGTCGTTCTGGCGACGTCGACAAGTGGCGCTCTATTCGCGCCGGAGAGTATCGTTCTACTCGCGCCGTTGGGCGGCGCTCTGGCGACGTTGATAAGTGGCGCTCTATTCGCGCCGGAGAGTATCGCGCTAATGACGCCGCTCTGCTGACGGCGGTGAGAACCGCTCTTGTAGGCGCTGTCGACGTCCCTCTTTTAACGGCGGAGCTGACTGCGGGCGAGCGGGTGTCGCCCGTACGCGGTGCCACGAGAGGCTGTGGTGAGAGCGTGTGTAGCTTGTGGCGCTGCCACTGGGAAGGTGACGTCCAGCCCGACACTCAAGCCGATGCAGAAGAAATCACCTTACCAGCAGCTGTTGCAGAAGTGGAATCAAGCCCGACACTCGAGCCGGTGCAGATGAAGTCACTTCTTGCCAGTAGCCGTATGTTCACGACCACAGTCTCCTGCTGACTCACTGGTTTCTTGTCGTGCTACTCTTTTAATAGGCTATGTGCTTGATGTTGCGTGGTCGCGCAGCTACATGTTGATGTGTGATGTTGTGTTGTCATGTCGAGTGTTGCTATGACTTGTGTTGCCGTGGTTTGCTGCGTGGCCAGTTGCGCTGACTTGTGTTGCTGTGGTGTGACTGGTTTGGTTGGTAGTGCGGGAGTTTGTGTGGGCTAAATTGTCTGGGGACATTTAGTCCTCACACTCCCCCCCTACTTGGTGGTCTGGAACTCCCCTGGCTCTTGGGTGGATGTGCGCGCCCCAGTGGTGTACGGTTACCCGGTAGTCTTTGGTGCTGAACCTCAGCCGGGGTTTGCATGCGCGTGAGGTGATAACTCTGAGGCTCCGACGGATTCTGTCCGCTATTGTCGGGAACTGGTCTAATGCCGGTCCCTCTGCGTCGGTGATTAGGATTCTTATTCCCTCTGGTGGCACTGTCGGCTGTTCCTCCGTTCGGGATACGGGCTGCTGAGGGGATAGGGATGACCTGGTTAGTGTTCGTGCTGGTGTAGTCGATGGATGGTGGATTGGTAGTGGAGCGTGCGACGGTGAAGCTATCATAGTGCTTGATTCGGCCGGTGATGGCGGCAGTCGAATTGGCGAGGCGGTAGCGGGTGTGTCGTGGTGTAATGGCGAGTGCGGTTGTGGTGGCGGCGGCTCTGCGACTTGGCGTCCACCTGCGTGCTGCCGAAACGTGGTCAGTATCTGCGCCCGCTTCAGGGCTGCCATATCGGCCGTGAATGGCTCTGCGATGCATCCTGGTGCGCCTCTGCCTTGTCCGATGAAGCGCATGGTCCTCTCGATGGTCTCCAGTACGTATACCCCGCAGTCTCCATCGTTTTCCTATTGTGGAACCTTCGGGTAGACTTCTTGAACCTCGAAGCCCATCCCGCCGTACCTCTGGGTATACTCCCATTGGAGGAGCTCTCCCCACGTTGCAGTTGTGTGGACGACTCCGCCCCTTACCCTAGAATCCACGGTCCACAGGTAGCGTTCCTTCCAGCATTCCATATCGAGGAGATGGCGGGTGGTCTCCCGGTTCGCCAGGACCAGCAGGTACCAGTGTCCGGCCGTGTTGTGGGGCGTTAACACCGCCCGCTTGCCGAACAGGTCGGTTTTTCGCAGCGAGCGATGGATGCGTCGATACTGTTCCTCCGGGTTTCCTTTCTGCGTTAGTTGCCACACCACGAAGGGGCTGAGTATGGTGGCCCGTGGTCCCAACTCGGCTTCTAGCCCTCTCGCCCATGCGTCCATCACCGCATCTGTCCACCATCGTGTCCCCTCTAACGAAGGTAGGTCCACCGGGTATATTGCGATGCTGCCTGGCCCTGGCGAGTATGCCAGTACTGGCCCTTTCTCCTCCCGTGGCGTTGTCTCTTCCCCTGAGGAGAGTTGGATGGGCGGTGATTGTACTCGCCTCGCGGGTATCTGGTCGCTGGCTGGGGTGGTCGACGGGTTAACCGGCTCCTCGCCCGAGTCGTCCGAGCTGTCACTTGAGCTAGTCGTGCTATCGTTCGAGCTAGTCGTACTTCCGGTCGACCCACTGCATTCTGTTGAGTTGCTGCTCGTGGAACTCTCCTTGGTACTGATGTCTCGCTCTGCTGCGACGACCAAGGCGTCGTGCGTACCGGCCGTTATCCTGCCGAGAATACATTCGGGCGTTGGTACGGTATGCCTGATAGGGTGCGCCCTTGCGGCGGCTTCTGCCCAGGCGGCAGTGCGCCCGGCGACTTGTTGAGTGTGGGCGGCTCGTCGAGCTGCCATATGTGCGACGGCTGTGTGCGTGACGGTCGAGTGTGTGGCGGCCGTCGGTGTAGTGGTCATCGGCGCCGTGAGGGCGCCGTGAGGGCGCGCGGCTGGCGCCGGTATGTGCGGAGGATCCTGGCGTGGGGTCCATAGGCATGAGCGTGCTACTAACGCTGCTGGGTGCAGCAACTGCAGTAGTGGTAGCGGATATCCGCTGTCTAGTTTGCATGTTAGTCATGTGCGCTGCGGCGTCGTGAATGGTGGCGACGCGTGTCGTCCCGACTGCGGCGTGGGCGTTGACCGCCCGTATGGCTGCGACGCGGCGCGCGGTGGCACTACCCGTCAGCTCCGCGTGTCT
>NW_016157302.1:343399-344162 GCF_001687245.7 Rhagoletis zephyria
CACCACTTGCATTGTGGTTCCGCCGTTATCGCTTGCCGGAGGGTCTCCAGTGGTTGCCGTGATAGTGCGTCCGCGACCAGATTGAGCTTTCCCTTTCGGTATTAGAAACGTGTGCTGCTGCAGTTCCAGGGCCCACCTCGCTATACGGCCAGAGGGGCTCTCGATCGAGTTCAGCCACTTCAGCGGCATGTGGTCGGTGGTCACCTTGAACCTGTATCCCTCCAAGTAGGGCCTCATCTTCCGGATTCCCCAGACGATAGCAAGGCACTCCTTCTCTGTGGNTCTCGATCGAGTTCAGCCACTTCAGCGGCATGTGGTCGGTGGTCACCTTGAACCGGTATCCCTCCAAGTAGGGCCTCATCTTCCGGATTCCCCAGACGATAGCAAGGCACTCCTTCTCTGTGGACGAGTAGTTGGCCTCCGCTTTGTTCAATTTCCTGCTGGCATAAGATATTACGCGTTCGCCTCCTTCTAACTCCTGTGTCAGTACCGCTCCCAGGCCAAAGTTGCTAGCGTCCGTCTGTAGGGTGAATTGCTTGGTAAAATCAGGACACGCGAGTACGGGGGCCTCGGTGAGTTTCCGCTTGAGGGTGTCGAAGGCCTCTTTTTGTTCGACTCCCCACTTCCAGTGATTACCCTTTTTCAGGAGTGCAGTTAGTGGTTGGCTTAACGCGGCGAAATCGGGCACGAAGCGACGGTACCACGAGGCTATCCCGAGGTACTGGCGTACTTCCTTCACGTTAGACGGTGGTTTTAGTTCTTG
>NW_016157302.1:344329-344872 GCF_001687245.7 Rhagoletis zephyria
ACGGTTTTGTACGTGCTCCTCGAAGGTGGAGCCTATGACGATGATGTCGTCTAGGTAGGCGAAAGCGTGGGGTTCCATTTCTGGGCCGATGACCTGGTCGAGTGCTCTCTGAAATGTTGCTGGCGCGGAGTGCAAGCCGAACGGCATGACGCGCCATTGAAATAATCCGCGCCCCGGCACGGTGAAGGCCGTGTATGGGCGACTGTTCGGTTCCAGGGGTATCTTCCTGTAGCCATTTTTGAGGTCTAGGCTGCTGATATATTTAGCCCTACGTAACTTGTCCAGTATCTGTTGTATTCTGGGTAAAGGGTATGCGTCGGGTACTGATCGGGCATTTAGTTGCCGATAATCCACACATAACCTCCACTTACCATTTTTCTTTCGAGCCATCACGATGGGCGCACTATGCGGACTACAGGAGGGTTCGATGCACCCCTTGGAGAGAAGCTCGTCGATCTCTGCGTTGATGATGGCCTGCATCGCTGGGTTGCGCGGAAAGTACCGCTGCTTGATGGGGCGGTCGTCGGTCATGACGATCCTGTG
>NW_016157302.1:344897-355917 GCF_001687245.7 Rhagoletis zephyria
GCTCTATTCGCGCCGGAGAGTATCGCGCTAATGACGCCGTTGATGCCGCTCTGCTGACGGCGGTGAGAACCGCTCTTGTAGGCGCTGTCGACGTCCCTCTTTTAACGGCGGAGCTGACTGCGGGCGAGCGGGTGTCGCCCGTACGCGGTGCCACGAGAGGCTGTGGTGAGAGCGTGTGTAGCTTGTGGCGCTGCCACTGGGAAGGTGACGTCCAGCCTGACACTCAAGCCGATGCAGAAGAAATCACCTTACCAGCAGCTGTTGCAGAAGTGGAATCAAGCCCGACACTCGAGCCGGTGCAGATGAAGTCACTTCTTGCCAGTAGCCGTATGTTCACGACCACAGTCTCGTGCTGACTCACTGGTTTCTTGTCGTGCTACTCTTTTAATAGGCTATGTGCTTGATGTTGCGTGGTCGCGCAGCTACATGTTGCTGTGTGATGTTGTGTTGTCATGTCGAGTGTTGCTATGACTTGTGTTGCCGTGGTTTGCTGCGTGGCCAGTTGCGCTGACTTGTGTTGCTGTGGTGTGACTGGTTTGGTTGGTAGTGCGGGAGTTTGTGTGGGCTAAATTCTCTGGGGACATTTAGTCCTCACAAGCTCATGACCAAAAAACCCATCATACTTCAAATCGATTGAAATTTTTTGTGAGCTTAGCTTGTTAATATATAAATGGAGATCCGGAGGGCTGGCTGCTGAACAGCGGTCTTGATTATGCGTTTTTGGCGATTAAAGATGTTTATGAAAACCGATTACTCAACATAATTCAGATGACTTGAAATTTAGATGGAACTTTATTTACAGTGTATAGAATATGAATTCAAGGTTGCCTGCCAATTCTTATGGTCTTAAATTACTGCCAGCACATGTTGAAAATGCATTGTTGCAACCATAACTCAACATACTTCAGATGGGCTGTCCTTATCAGAGGACATTATTAGTATTATAAATAGATGAAATGTCTACAGCCAGCCCCTTCTGATGGTCTTAAAGTACTGCCAGTCCATGTTGAAAGTGCATTGTTGCAACTATAAGTCAACATACTTCAGATGGGCTGTCCTTATCAGAGGACATTATTAGTATTATAAATAGATGAAATGTCTACAGCCAGCCCCTTCTGATGGTCTTAAAGTACTGCCAGTCCATGTTGAAAGTGCATTGTTGCAACTATAAGTCAACATACTTCAGATCAGGGATGTTGCGAATGTGGAATTTTAGACATCCGCGGATGCGAATGCGGATGAGGATGTTTAAACGCTAACATCCGCGGATGCGGAATCGAATGCGGATGTCAAGTATTTTTATACCCAAGCGCACTTGTGCACAAAGGTATTATAAATTTGTTCACATAACGGTTGTTTATAACAGGCAAAACGTATCGACAAATATATACATAAATGATCAGAATGAAAAAAGACATCGATTAAGCGGTGACTGTCTGTCCGTCCGTCCGTCCGTCTGTGCACACCATAACTCGAGTACAAATTGAGATATCTTAACGAAACTTGGTATGTGTACTTCTTTTGAGCGCTGGACGGATGGTATTGAAAATGGGCAAAATCGGACGATAACCACGCCAACCTCCCATATAACGGTAGTTTTGAGAAATGCGAAACCTGCTATATTTTAGTAACTACTGAAGCTTATTCACTCAAAATTAATATTTACGATCATTTTTAGGCGAAAAATACGAATATTATAAATTTCTGGAAAATGAGCGTAGCCGCGCCCACTTATGATTACATGTGTATATCTTTGGAACCGCTCCACCAATTTCTCCCAAACTTAGCACTGTTGTTGGCCTTCACAAAACATACCAAACGGCTTAAAATTTAGAAAATCGGATAATAACTACGCCCACATCCCATATAACAGTAATTTAGAGAAATACGAAAGCTTCTATAAATCAGTAAATACTGAAGCTAATTTATTCAAAATTGATTTTTGCAATAATTCTTTAGAAAAAAAGGGCTTATAATAAAAAGTTGGAAAATGGGCGTGACCCCGCCCACTTATAACCACATATGTGTATCTCGGTAACCGCTCTATCAATGTGTACCAAAGTCGGTATGATTATTGTGGTTGCCACATAAAGGCAAAACGTTGAAAGTTTTGAAATCTGACTAAAATTACGCCCACTTTTCTATAACGGTAAATTTCAGAAATGTTTGAAACTTTGATATTGCGAAATTTAAGGAAGCTAATTTTACCCAAAATTGATACTAACAACAATCCCTTGAAAAGAAGTACCATTATTATGGAATTTTGGAAAATGGGCGTGGTGCCGGCCACATATATCTATATAAGTTTATCTCATTATATCTAACTGAACGTTCTATCGATGATGTTAGAAATAGACGTAAAACCACCACTGCTTACCATGTAGCGGTAGTCTTCGGAATGGTGAAAAAACTATATTGAATACTTGCGCCGGGTATTTAATGTTCGGCTCCGCCCGAACTTAGACTTTTTTACTTGTTAAGAAATAATTGAGGTGAGTAAATTAGGTGATTTACTTAAATAAAAATGGAAAGGTTAGTAATTTTTAATAATGTTTTTTTTAGTATTTGAATTCAAAAATTGGAACATAGTATTCAATAAAAAGTTTTTAAAGGGTCGTAAATCAAACCTGCGCCACTAAATAACTACTCGCTCGAGGCGACAAACTTGAAAAACTTGACACTTGACAAAATTGTAAATTCTTTTCGATTGACGCTGCACCAGTTGAGAGGTCTTTCAGTTATATATTTTTTTTTTTTAGGGCGGTGCAATAATTCTTTTGTGAGGATTGCATCGGGCTGCAAATGTCTGATGTATCCTCCTGACTTCCATCTTCACAATCTTGTATCATGGCAAGATCGTTGCTTAAACACCGTTGATTTCCAAAGAATTCTTCATGCTCATTCTTTTGGTTGTTTCTGAATTTGAAGAACCTGTAACGTCAACAGCATTTTTCGATTTTGTTTTTGTAATTCATTTTTAATCCTTTCTTCTGTGACTGAAATAGCTTTTAAGCAGAAATAACGAAAGAAGGTTACCACCTCTATTTGTATTTTTTTTTCATTTAATACTAAAGAAATTCATATACCAGACCCAAGGTTTGATCTATGGTAATTAATTAACATTGTTTATTGAAATATTTTTCAATGGGTGGCTTTGCTCGTTTAGATATTTCCTTCATTCAACTTGTTTAATTTGGATAAGCGGTTTGTTTATTATCCGGAAAAGACCTTTAATTGGGAATAAAAAATATTTGGCCAAGTTTAGCTGGTAAAAAAAAACTGTTATTTTCGGGCCCTTCAATATTCGCATTCGCAAAAGATCCGCATTGATTATTGCGAATGCGAAAGCGAATGCGAATGTTAAAATTAATGCGGAAGCTCCGCGGTTGCGAATGCGAATGCGAATATTCGCAACAACCCTGCTTCAGATGACTTGAAATTTTTATAGAATAGTATCTACAGTGTATGGAAAATGAATTCAAGGTTTCCTGCCAATTCTTATGGTCTTAAAGAACTGCCAGCCCATGTTGAAAGTGCATTGTTGCAACCAAAACTCAACATACTTCAGATGGGCTGTCCTTATCACAGATGAAATGTCTACAGCCAGCCCCTTTTGATGGTCTTAAAGTATTGCCAGCCCATGTTGAAAGTGCATTGTTGCAACTATAAGTCAACATAATTCAGATGGGCTGTCCTTATCACAGATGAAATGTCTACAGCCAGCCCCTTTTGATGGTCTTAAAGTATTGCCAGCCCATGTTGAAAGTGCATTGTTGCAACTATAAGTCAACATAATTCAGATGGGCGATAGTTGAAAATTGTCGCCACTATCGATAGTTTTTGAAAACTATCGATGTCGGTTCTAGCAAGACTTCACAATCAGCCTCATTGCGTAAGTCGTAAATTAGGCTGAATTGTACGACNATTCAGATGGGCGATAGTTGAAAATTGTCGCCACTATCGATAGTTTTTGAAAACTATCGATGTCGGTTCTAGCAAGACTTCACAATCAGCCTCATTGCGTAAGTCGTAAATTAGGCTGAATTGTACGACTCGACAACATTAGCATTGTCTACTGTCGTGCTGAAATAAGTAAACGACGAAAATTGTCGAAAACTATGCAGTGCTGCCAAGTTCCTCCGTTTTAATACACTAGTCGAGTGGAAATTACGCTAAATTTTCGATACGATTCGACTCTCGAAAAACGACTTGCATTCGGCACGACTCTCGCAATGAGGCTGAATGTCTCTTCTTTACATCTCGACACATTACATTAATTTTTTTTATCCAAGAAAATTCACAACACAGTTTACAAAAAAAAATTTAAGTCATTGGGATTTTTAGCAACTATAAGCTTACACTGAGTTATAGTAAAATTTAATAAGCTATAAAACTGCTTACACAAAATTTTTATAGAAATTCGAATTAAAAAGCTTGAATTTCTAATTACATTGTAGTTTTTTTATGTTTTGTACATTATTTATAAAAAATTAGTAGACACTAAATAAACAAAAAAAGTAGTCGAAACTGCTAAAAAATGTTGTGGTGCTATTATTTTGAGCAGTACTATATTCGTTTTCTTATAAAATGGTAAAATGTAAATAATTTTCCTTGTCCGGATTTTGATATGCGCCTCCGTATTTGATCTCAGTTGAACTTTTATAAGAATGAGTTGTCAATTTAAACGAATATCTTTTATTTTGTTTGTTTTGTAGTATTATAAATGTATTTTTATAGCCAATTTCACTTCTTTGCACTTTAAGAGGGACAAACACAATCCGATTTTAATTTTGCCATATAAAAAATAAATTCAGATTTTGCCTGTCGCTATTCAAGGGGATGCAAGGGTATGTATATAAGTTATATAATTCAGACGCATAAATTAATGAGTTTATTTTATTATTATAAAAAGTTATTTTTGATGCACTCAAATTAAAAAAAAAATATACAATCTATTTAATTTACAAAATAATTTATAAATTTTAAAAATTTATTAATTATTTAATTTTCAAGCAATTGAGAGTTTCAATTCAATACCTTTCACGACGATAGTATCCCAGCTCTAATTATTAATATTATAAATAGATGAAATATCTACAGCCAGCCCATTCTGATGGTCATATGAAAAATGTAAAAAATGTCATTCCCGTGAATGTGAGCGAGACCGACTTTCGTGACAGACAATTATGGGATAGATGGTCACATGAGTCATGATTAATCAGTCCCTATCTGTCAGAATTTTAAAATTTTTTACAGATTTTCTTGCTAATTTATAAAAATTGAATCTTCAATAGAATGTGTTTTTTGTAATGGGCGCGTTTCTAAGACGTAGCTGTTGTTACACTGTTGAGTGTTTGTCTTCGAAACGCACAGTTCAGTAGTTCCTAATTATTAATTTATTTTTACGTTTCCTATCAAAGAATGAATCGCTAACTAAAATGTTTAATTTAATAAAGAGTAAAGTTGTATTTAATTGGGTATAAATTGAGTTATTTGAACTTGGTAGGCTAATGAGGCATTCTAGGGTAAGAGGATCTGAGAAAGATACACAGTAATCGAAATTAGCTCTTCACCATGTATCACACATTGGAATTTAGTAATAAATACAAGAGTTACGAAGAAAATCGATTTTGGCCATTTTTGGGACTCGCCAAGGACGAAAGTTTTTATGAGCTTAAAATCCTCTCGAAATAAGCTTTCAACCTAGGGGGCGGGGGTGGGGGGAATAGTTGCAAACATATTTTTGCAAGTGTAATAACCAGGGAACGGATTTTATGGAAATTGCCTTTTTTTCTGCTAAAGAGATAGAGTATATTCGATTAAGAATGTCCACGATTTAGCTTTCCCTGATTCCATATATACACATTTGATGTTGCCTTTTTTTGCCTTTTTTAAGATATTTGCCTTTTTTGCCTTTTTTAAGATATTTGCCTTTTTTTGCCTTTTCGAACTTAAAAAAGTGATTACAGCATTCACAGTTTTTTTTTTTTTTTAAGATTAAAAATTATACACATGCCCATGCGGCTTATAGAAGCGCACGGACCTCTTGCCAAATTGGTGTTGGAAAAATTCAAAGCCGTTTTCTCAGCTAACGTATGCTTGGAGACAATAAGGGGTGTGGATAAAATTGTAAAGGGCGAGAAAAACGCCCTTATTATTGATAATATTTAGTACATTCAAAGCTTTTCTTCGCGAAAATCGAATGAAAATGCTGCCAGAAAACTTCAAAATGCATCTTGTGGTTCAATGTTACTACAACTATACAGATTAACGTTTTATGGGTTAGAAACCCGAAAGGATATAATAGTCAAAGATTCAAAGTACAAATTTTTCATATAATGAAACTAGTTCATAGTTTTTCTCTTTTTACTTGTAATATAAACATTTCTAAAATAAATGTATTTTTTGATTGTTCTTCGTATTTTCTGTCTTTTTTTAGTGCCTTATTTTGCTTTTTTCGCAATACCTAGTGCCTTTTCCTGCCTTTTTCGCTATTTTATTTTGCCTTTTACAGCCTATTTCGTTATTTATTTTGCCTTTTTTATAGGTTTTTAGGTCCTAAAAATCCGTTCCTTGGTAATAACATATTTAAATTTTTAGTCAAGGAAAAACCCTGTAGCTGCAGTCTTCATATGCAGAAGCCCCATTTTATTCTTTTCATTTCAGCAACACTATGTTAAGACAGCATATGAAAGAAGTACGTTTTCCCCCACGGCCCGCACCCCTGCAAATGACGTTTTTGACATTTTTCATATGATGTGACCATCAGAATGGGCTGGCTGTAGATATTTCATCTATTTATATTATTACTAATGTGCTGTGAAAAGGACAGCCCATCTGAAGTATGTTTAGTTATGCTTGCAACAATGCACTTTCAACATGGCCTGTTTGTACTTTAAGACCCTCAGAATTGGCAGGCAACGTTGAATTCATTTTATATACACTGTAATTATTTATTAATTTTATAAAAATGTCAAGCCATCTGAAGTATGTTGACTTATAGGTGCAACAATGCACTTTCAACATGGGCTGGCAGTACTCTAAGATCATCAGAATTGGCAGGCAACCTTGAATTCATTTTATATGCACTGTAAATAAAATTTTATAAAAATATCAAGTCATCTGAAGTATGTTGACTTATATGTGCAACAATGCACTTTCAACATGGGCTGTTTATACTTTAAGACCCTCAGAATTGGAAGGCAACGTTGAATTCATTTTATATACACTGTAAATAAAATTTTATCAAAATTTCAAGTCATCTGAAGTATGTTGACTTATAGGTGCAACAATGCACTTTCAACATGGGCTGGCAGTACTCTAAGACCATCAGAGTTGGCAGGCAACCTTGAATTCATTTTATATGCACTGTAAAAAAAACTCTTTCTAAATTTCAAGTCATCTGAAGTATGTTAAGTAAGCGGTTTTCATAAACATCTTTAATCGCCAAAAACGCATAATCAAGGCCGCTGTTCAGCAGCCAGCCCTCCGGATCTCGATTTATATATTAACAAGCTAAGCTCACAAAAAATTTCAATCGATCTGAAGTATGATGTGTTTTTTGGTCATTACCGAGATACACATATGTGATCATAGAGGGCGGTAACACGCCCATTTTCCAAAATTTTATCATAAACGTATTTTTTGCTAAAGAATTATTGCAAACATTAATTTTAAGTAAATTAGCTATAGTATTTACTGACTTATCGCAGATTTCGTATTTCTCTAAATGACCGTTACCGTGCCAACTTTGGGAGAAATTGGTCGAGCGGTTACCGAGATATACACATGTAATCATAAATGGGCGTAGCTACGCCCATTTTTCAAAAATTAATAATATTCCTATTTGACGTCTAGAAATCATTGTAAATATAAGTTTTCAGTGAAAAAGCTTCAGTAGTTACTAAAATATCGCCATTTTCATATTTCTGAAACTTACCGTTATATGGGAAGTGGGCTACGGTCCGATTTCTCCCATTCTCAATACCGACCTAGCACGGGTAAAGGGCATTCTATACACCAAATTTCGTTGAAATGTCTAAATTTTTGCTCGAGTTATCGTGTACACGGATGGACGGACGGACGGACGGACAGACAGACATGGCCTAATCGACTTCTCTTTTCATTCTGATCATTTATGTATACATTTGTCTATATCTATCTCGATTAGTTTTGGTTGTTACAAACAACCGTTATGTGAACTAAGTTATAATACCCTTGTGCACAAGTGCGCTCGGGTATAAAAATTAACGCCAGTTTTGCAATCGCCTAAAACTTGCACTTTGTTATGCTAAAATTTAATCGGCAGTTTTATGCATATTCAAACAAATTCTAAAAAAAAGTTAAAAAAATTCGTAATGTACTCATTTTACTAAACTTCGGTGTAAAAATAAATCATAACTCAAATTACTGTAGAGTGGACCCCATAATACTATACCTAAATATTGCGCAATACACAGAGCTACCATTGCGATTTTTCCAATTTTTTTGAGATGGCATATTTACAAAAAATTTGTATGTGGAAACTTTTTCAAGAAAAAAATTTTAAAAATATATTTCTTTTTATAGGGATTTTGATGTGCGTATGTGTGTTGTTTTTTCGATAAAAACGTTTTAATTGCGTATGCATGTTCACTTTTAGCAAATTTTGAGCACTGGTTGGGGTATTCTTCGGTAGATTGGGCAAATCGCGTGTTATTTCGACCTTCTTCCTAATTGGGCTCCAATCGGGCCAAAATTAGGGCCCAATTGGGAAAAACTTTAGGCTTTGATCGGGCAACCTCAAAAAATTTCGAGCAAGGAAACTTTATCATAATGGGCAACAATGTTTGTGCCCTCAACTGGCACGAAAATCTCCTAGCATCATATAAGTGCATTTTCAGAAAAAAAAAATCATAACTCGAAAACGACGAATTTTTGCATAATAAATTTTTTGTTTATTAACAATAATTAATTTTTAATAAACAATTACTGATGTTTAGTTTAGGGTGCAATGGGGTATAGTCGTTGCGCTGGGTATGCAGTTGCATGGCTATACTCAATCCCGACTCTTGCGTCCTCGTTCGCGTACTCTGGGCAACGTGAGCAACCCATGTGCAAGATGCGGCAACCAATCCGAGTGGAGCCTTGGGTCACGGCAGAAAGAGAGGGAGCTTCGGTGGGGCCACTCCGACTTATTCGGTTTAAGGGCCCACTGAAGTGCTTGGAGCAAGCGGCTCGCTATATAAACGTGTATTTGGTTGCGAAACCACCCCCGTCCCAGCAATGGGTTGTGCGCTGGGTTTGGGACCCGCCACGTAAAAACCACTTCCAGTGAAGAAGCAAGGCAAAGCCTCGGATGAACATCGATCGATCATGTTGTGATAGACGGAAGGCACGCTTCCAGTGTTTTAGATATACGCACACTCCGAGGCCCAAACATCGACTCGGACCACTATCTTGTTGCAGCCAAGATACGCACCCAAATATGCAAGGAAAGCTTGAACGTCGAAAAGCTGCAATCACAACAGACAGCCAGTGCTTTCGCTCCTCGACTCTCACACCTGCTCTCAGGGAGCACCCTTCAACAAACCGACATATGCGAGCAGTGGAGCAACATTTTCCGCTCCTTAAGTATCAGTATCAGTAAGATCAGGAGTGTCAGGAAGCTGCAGAGAAAAAAGATGCCGCCTACAGGGCCACGCTGCGATCGGGCGCAACCCGCGCTATGTGGGACCGCTATAGGGATCTGAAGAGGGAAGCGAGACGTATTTGCCGCAACAAGAAGAGAGAGGCAGAAATACGTGAGTGCGAAGAGCTTGAAATGCTGGCCGACAGGAGGAATGCCTGAAAATTTTACCAGAGAGTTAGGCGACCTACGGAAGGTTTCAAGACCAGGGCGTACTCCTGTAAGAAAAACAATGGCGACCTAGTAACCGATGTTCAGAGCGTACCTAAATTATGGAGGGAACACTTTTCCACCCTACTAAATGGTAGCAGCACGGAAAGTTGTGGAGAAGAAGAACCCGAGCCCGCAGTCGTGATTCGACGTTCCACCGCCTGACTTTGACGAGGTACGAAGAGCAATAACGCGGCTGAAAAACAACAAAGCTGCTGGAGCTGACGGCCTTGTGCAGAATATGGTGAGATGAACGCATGTCCGACGACTGGAATTTAAGTGTGCTCTGCCCAATCCACAAGAAAGGTGACCCCGCCATTCGCACCAACTACCGCGGGATCAGCCTTCTAAGCATAGGCTACAAGGTCTTATCGAGAGTATTGTGTGAAAGACTGAAGTCCACCGTCAATGAATGATTGGCCTTATCAGTGTGGCTTTAGACCTGCAAATCCACCATAGAACAGGTATTCACAATACGCCAAATCTTGGAAAAGACCCGCGAGAAAAGGATCGACACTCACCACCTATTTGTCGACTTTAAAGCCGCTTTTGACAGCACTAAAAGGAGTTGCCTATACGTCGCTATGTCTGAAATTGGCATCCCCTCAAACCTCATACGGCTGTGTAAAATGACGTTGAGCAATACCACCAGCTCCGTTAGAATTGGGAAAGACCTCTCCGAGCCGTTCGCCGCCAAACGGGATTTCAGACAGGGCGACTCCCTTTCATGTGACTTCTTTAATCTGATATTGGAGAAGATAATAAGAGCTGCAGAACTGAGCCGCTCAGGAACAATTTACTACAAGAGCGTGCAATTGCTGGCTTATGCCGATGACATCGACATCATCGGTAACAAAAACCACGAAGTCTGTTCTGCCTTTTCCAAGTTGGATAAGGAAGAAAAGCGAATGGGTCTGGTGGTAAACGAGGACAAGACGAAGTATCTCCTGTCATCAAACAAACTGTTGACAGTTACAATTTCGAGATAGTAGAGATTTTCGTGTACTTGGGAACCAGCGTTAACACCGATAATAATGTCAGCATGGAAATCCAACGCAGAATCACTCTTGCCAACAAGCTACTTTGGACTGAGTAGGCAATTCAGGAGTAAAGTCCTCTCTCGACGTACGAAAACCACGCTCT
>NW_016157302.1:355942-369375 GCF_001687245.7 Rhagoletis zephyria
TGACAACATCCGATGAGGCGGCTCTTGGAGTGTTTGAGAGAAAGATTTTGCGGAAGATTTACGGGCCTTTACGCATTGGCGACGGCGAGTAGCGCAGACTATGGAACGATGAGCTGTATAAGCTTTACAACAACATGGACATAATGCAGCGAATTAAAATAGAGCGGCTCCGCTGGCTTGGCCATGTCGTTCGAATGGACACCGACGCTCCAGCTCTGAAAGTATTCAACTCGGAACCCGCTGGTGGTAGCAGAGGAAGAGGGAGGCCCCCACTGCGGTGGAAAGATCAGGTGGAGAAGGACTTGGCTTCACTTGGCGTTTCCAATTGGCGTCAGTTGGCACAGAAGAGAAACGACTGGCGTGCTTTGCTGAACTCGGCCAAAATCGCTTAGGCGGTTACAGCGCCAAAAAAGAAGAAGAAGATGTTTAGTTCACTAGATCGATTGAGTAGATCAATATCTGTAATTAAAAAAAAACGTTAAAATCCTTGCTTTTTTGCGGCAGTTATAAGCGATTTCATCTCAAGTTGCTATTAAGAGAAGATAAAAGAAGCGTTCGTACTAAAAAAAAAATCATTCAGGCAGGTTCTGCAATTCACTTCCGAGTGAATTTGAGTCGGACTCGCGTAGAATTCAAATTGGCAGGGGTTGAAATTCACTCGGAAGTGAATGTATAATCTTTAATAAAAACCAAGTCTGAATCTTTGTGGACCATTTAAAAAAAAACAACAAACTTTCGTAAAAATTTCGAGTTTTTCAGTACGATTTTGAGTATACACTTTTGTGGCCCATTCAATTTTAATTTACGGCAAATTTAAAGTACTGGGACTTACCGTTGATATTTGGCAGTTTTGTTTGTTGACGATATCTGTAATTTTTACAAGCTTTTATTTAACTTGCACTTGGTAAGCAGTGCGCGCTTCCACTCCGCAGCACCTAGGTTCAAGCCTTGCTTAAAGCTACATCACAAAAAAAATTTTGTTGCAATCAATTTTTTACCAACTTCCCGATGACTTTGAGACTTGCAACTTCACAATTGGCTCAGAACCCGATGACAATGCAATATGAAAGTTGAGCTAATCCGATGGGTAACACAGGAGCCGAGATACATATTTGCAAAACCCGCATTTATAGTCCGATTTTGTTCATATTTAGAACGTATATTAACAACATGAAAACGAATAACTCCACTAAAAATAGGTGGCGCGCCAGTCGATATATTTGGTGAACCAGTATAAGGTGCGATTTCGTTCATTATTTGTTTTTATTATTAACTTATTTTTCATACGAAACATTTTCGACGATTTTTTTCTTTATATACATAGAGAAAACGAGCAACACCTTCAACAAAAAAATTACTAAAAATCAATGGTAATTCTGAGCTACTTTAAACTTGCCCTTTGTTATACTAAAATTGAATGTGCCAGAAAACTGCATACTCAAAATATTTCATAAACAACAATTAAATGGCTCGTAATTTTTACGAGAGTTTGTTGATTTCTTTTTAAATTTTTCACAAAGATTGAAACCTGGATATATCTAGTTTTTGTTAAAAGGTATACTATACTTTTATAAAAAAATATTTAAAATTAAAAAATATTAAGATAAATGGTGAAATCTTGTTATTATGTGAGTGTCGTAAAGTTATGGTAAATACTATATAAATGTCGAATCAAATTTACTAATACTGCTTGTTGTAGGGGTTCTGACCCCCCCGAAATGTAGGAATGTAGGATTTTAAAGCGCTAAAAACTTGAAAAAAAAAACAAAATGAGCTTTGAGAAAGGCAAAAAAGGCATATTTTTTTAGTTTTGTTGTGTACTTCCTTTATTTACAATGTGCATGTCCAATTAAAGATATTAAAAAATACATACAGTGGTGAAAAAATTATAGCCGAACCACTTTTTTACAAGTTTTAAAGTATTATTTTCGTTGCTATTTAATTTCGGTTATTTTTTTTATAAAAATATAGTTAATTCTTTAACAAAACCCGTGTAAATCCAAGTTTCCAAATTTGTGCAATATTAAGAAAAAATCAACAAACTTTCGTACAAATATCGAGCTATTTAAAAATTCTAAAAAATCAATCCTAATTTTTAGCCATTTGAAACTTGTACTTTATTCTACTAGAATTCAATGGGCTACAAAACTACACACTCAGAATCTAATTAAAAAAACTCCAAATATTTACGAAAATTTGTTGACTTTTTTATTAATTGTATAAATTTCTAAGACAGTGACACTTGATTGGTACATTTGTACAGATTTGTTCATTTTTATATTGCTCTATTGGTACAAAATAAAAAAATGGGTCAAAATATTCGTACAATACAGCGATGTTCTATTGAAAAATTTCAACGAATTAATTTTCGTGATTGGGATAACGAAAAATATTTGGGTATTCCCACTAGAGCTGGAGAAACATCGATGCATCGGATGTTTTTATATAAGCTACTAACATCAATGTTTTTTTCTCGACATCGATGTTTTTGCGAGTTGCAAACCTATATTTTTTTGGCGCGTAAAAATGTAAAAGGTAAAAAAGTTTCGGGTTTTCCGGCGGGATTACTAAACCTAGTATATTTTTAGACTTGTACCAAAATATTACGGAAAAATATTAAGATTTACGTGAGCTGGACCGGTTTGAAAATACCTCTAAAAATGATGTTTTTTTTTATGAATAAAAATAGTTTCTTAAAGGATAAAAGGAAAAAATCCCATCAAATGACAAAACAGTTTAAGCTTAAAGAATCTACATAAAAATATTAAAAAAGTGTATCATCGGAATCATAATAATAAGATTTTTGATGCTATTTCTTTAACCTTTTTCAGAGATTTGTGTAAGAAAAACTTTAATAACTGCTGCAAAACTTTACCGATATAGACTTGTGATGTATAAGTGGAAAGGTATTTTCTCACCCTTTTTATTTATTTGCAAAAAAACTCATTCACGACCCAATTTTTTCCTTATCAAATACCATTACTTCTTAAATCTATGACACTCGTTTATTTGACCTTCCTCTTTCATATTTTGAATGAGCTTATTCGCAAAGAAATTAAAAGCATGAGAAAATACCTTACTAATGATACCTCATAAATCAGTAAGTTGGTAAGGTTTTGACTGAGTTATTCAAGTTTTTCTTAAACCAGTCTTTGAAAAAAGTTCAAAAACAGCATCAAAAATCTCATTATTATGTTTCTGTAGAAAATTTTTTTTAAATATTCTTATGCAAACTTTTTAAGCTTAAACTGTTTAGTCATCTGAGGTAATTTTTTTTTGATATTAAAAAAAAACTGTTTTTATTAATAAAAAATAAAATTTTTGGAGGTATTTTCAAATCCGTCCACCTAACGTAAATCTTAGTATTTTTGCGAGATATTTTGGTGGAAATCTTAAAATATAATAGATTTTATAATTCCAGTGAAAAATAGTACCGTTTTTTTTTTTGTATGGGGAGTGATGCAGTCTACTGAACATAAGTTGACTATGATTACTCGGCCGTGCTATCATAGTAGCACAATGCCACTAAGTTCATTTTAAAATTTTCAGGCAATAGCCTCATGGGATTGTCTATTATTTTTTTTTGTTGTTTGTGTGAAATATTTTATTTTTNTCATTTTAAAATTTTCAGGCAATAGCCTAATGGGATTGTCTATTATTTTTTTTTGTTGTTTGTGTGAAATATTTTATTTTTATGTATTTTAATCAAAATATGTTGAAATAAAAGTAAAAAAAAAAATTTGCCAGAACCTCCCCCCCCACCCTCCCCAAAAAAAAAATCCTGGCTACGGCCCTGGTCTAATGCATTAATATTATTATTATTATTATTCATTTCATATCAGGGGATAACAGCAAAATTCGTAGAAAAAGCGCTTGCATTGCCATGTTATGTAGTTACAGATATCGCCAAGGAATTGAATTTTGTCATTTTCCTTCCTCGGAGACGGAATAGACAAAATTTTCGGGCTAATTATCGTGCATCTTACGCTGAAGCCTTTTATCGAAAGGCAATATTTATACCGCTATCGGACAATATTTTGCTCGATCTCCGAGAAAGATTGCCGAAAGAGACAAAAAACATTTTTGATTTGAACTTATTACTTCCATCTAAAATTGGAAAGTATAGATTTGGTATTCATTTACAGTATCGCTGTAAAAATATCGGGTACCCATTAATATCGGAATAAAAAGACTCGATATCCCAAATATGAATATTGGTGTCGTATGTAGGCCACTATGGTGTAGTGATTAGAAGAGCGCAAACCTCCGAGCGTATTTCTGCCATGAAAAACAGTTTCTCATAAAAAATACAATCGCCGCTCAAAGTCGGCGTAAAGCAATAGGGACCCCTTTTGTGGCAGAACATCTCTGCCAAACTCTAACATATTAAGGGTCTTCATCAAAAGTGATAAACTCTTGATAAACTTGATAAAGTGATAAATTTATCATTTTGATAAATGAACTGTCAAACTTTGTATGGAAATCTATTAAACCAAAGTTTATCACTTTATCAAACGACTTTGAACCTTACAGGTTGCCAGGTAGTCGCTTTTGCTACGAACACATAAAAGCAAACAGAATGAAAGTAAACTAGCCATATAGGTTAAATAGTAAACAGTTGTATGCAATTATTTACCAAGGTGCGTTCAAGAAAGAATGCGGATAAACTGATAAATTTAGGAAATTTATCCCTTATTACTTTAGATGAAGACCCCTATTGTGTAAGCGCCAATCTGTCATTATTTTTACACGTAAAGATGAGGTGTTGACTTAACACACCGAGACCGCGTGTTCAAATCCCACCACATGCAATCCTAACGATAGTAAAAAATTTCTGTTGTTTAAAGCCCAATTTATATTGGCAAGAATTGTTAATCACATTATGGGTATTCATCGAAACCCGTAAATGCCTCGTAATCGCGCAAACCTCGTAAATAAACCGATTTTCCCTACAAAATTGAGCAGGTTTACGGGATTTACATGGTTATGAGGCATTTAGGCGTTTATATGAATTGCCCTAGTATCTTTGTAATTTGAGTTTATGACATTCGATAGGATACTAGTACTCGATTCCAAAAAATATCGTTTTAAAACTATCGAGTAAAAAGTATCGGTATCGAATGCCAAAAGTATCGATATGGTATCGTATCGTATCGAAATTCGTGTCCCTAGCTAGATGAAAAAAATAATGATTTTGAACGCGTAAAATCGCTTGAAAAATGATACCATATTTTCTTCGAAAAATACGCTATCAATTTGGAAGGAGAGTATAAAGTGTGGTCAGAACGATGGACAAATAAGGTAAAAGCCACTCCCAAAATCAGCAGCAGAAGTTCTTGGTAAATGCGACAAATATGCTTTTCCATAGATTAACAAACATCTCAGTATTCCGGTAACGCGTTGATTTTTTGGAATTTCTTACGAATTTTATATCATAAGAAATTCATTTTTATATAAAAAAGTGCAAACATCCGTCAGCAAACAAAATATATTATTAAAAATCAACTCGAGTTTTTAGACCCTAGAAACCTGAGTTTTATTCACATATGTAATACTCCTATATTGGCAGGAGGTAGTACCCTCCGAAAACATAACAGTGCAAATATCACAATAAACACGTACAAAAGAAGTAAGAAAGTGTAAGGTCGGGCGGAGCCGAACATTAAATACCCGGCGCAAGTATTAAATATATGTTTTCCACCTTTCCGAAAACTACCGCTACAAGGTAAGCCGGGGTGGTTTTACACCTATTTTAAACATCTTCGATAGAACGTTCAGTTAGACATAATGAGATAAACTTATATATATGGCTCATATGTGGCCGAAATCACGCCCATTTTCCAAAATTCCAAACAATTTTACTTCTTTTCAAGGGATTGTTTTTAGTATCAATTTTGAGTAAATTAGCGTCCTTAAATTTCGAATTATCGAAGTTTCAAGCACTTTTGAAATTTACCGTTATATGAAAAGCGGCCGTAATTTTAGTCCGATTTCAATAATTTTCGACGTTTTGCTTTTATGCGACAAGCACAATAACCATACCGAGTTTGGTACAAAGTGGTATAATGGTTACCGAGATACATATATGTGATCAAAAGTGGGCGGTGCCACGCCCATTTTCAAAAATTTTATCATAAATGTACTTCCTGGTAGAGAATTATTGCAAGCATCAATTTTGAATAAATTAGCTTAAATATTTACTGATTCCTCGAATATTTCGTATTTCTCTAAATTACCGATATATGGGATGTGGGCGTGGTTATTGTCCCGCATTAAAAATTTTCGGCCATTTGGTATGTTGTACCAAGGCCAACTTCTGTGCCAAGTTTGGAAGAAATTGGTGCAGCGGTTACCAAGCTATACACATGTAACCTTAAGTGGGCGTGGCTACGCCCATTTTCCAAAAATTTATAATATTCTTATTTTTCGTCTAAAAAGAATTGTAAGTATCAATCTTGAGTGAATAAGCTTTAGTAGTTACTAAAATATCGCAGTTTTCGTATTTCTGAAAATTACCGTTATGTGGGAGGTAGGCGTGATTATTGTCCGATTTTGCCCATTTTCAATACCATCCGTCCTACGCCCGAAAGAAGTGCACGTACCAAGTTTCGTTAAGATATCTCAATTTTTACTCGAGTTATCGTGTGCACAGACGGACGGACAGAAGGACGGACCCGCTTAATGGATTTCTCTTTTCATTCTGATCATTTATGTATACATTTGTCTATATCTATCTCGATTCGTTTTGCCGGTTACAAACGACCGTTATGTGAACAAAGTTATAATACCCTTGTGCACAAGTGCGCTAATAATAATAGATTGGCGCTTACACATATGTTAGTGTTTGGCCGAGCTTCTCCTCCGATTTGTGCCGTGCGCCTTGATGTTGTCACACAAAGCGGAGGGACCTACAGTTTTACGCCGACTCCGAACGGCGATTGTATTTTTATGAGAAGCTATTTTCATGGCAGAAATACACTCGGAGGTTTGCCATTGCCTGCCGAGGGACGACCGCTGTTAAGAAAAAACCTTTTTTCTACATTTTTTGCGATATTGCTTTGACCAGGGCTTGAACCCAGGCGTTGTGAAGTGGAAGCGCGCACTGCTTACCACTAAACCACAGCGGCCGGAACACATACGTTTATAAATAAACATGTACACAACAACATAAAAATACACACACAAAAACGGTATTACACCCCTGTTGTTAAATGTACCAGTTGTAAACTACCTCGCAACAAGTATGAACCGCATGCCCAACTAAATAGTCAGCCAACTATCTTTTTTCCATGCAATCAACTGGTACTTTTAACATGGGGATGTCCTACGAGATGGAAATTGTCAGATTGCGGTCAGAAATATACCAGTCTCATACTAGTTCAAAATAGACAGAAAAATACTAGTCCAATTATGGACCGAAACCACTACTTTGGGAGTCAAAAAATAACATGAATTCATGAATATACAATAAAAACCGTTTGATTAAGTACACTTTAACATATTACACATTTTTATTTAGCAGCCTTAGATTTGCAATAATTGGTGTTACATTTTTTGAGTATTAATTAAGAGGAGAAATAAATATATAAATATTTCAAACTTTCGAATATAAATTTAAATGCATTTTTCATTAAATGTTAAAAGTAAAAGCTTTCAGTTACAATAAATACTATATTTTTCATCTTTTTTTATAATATTAAATATGCAAAAAAAACATTTTAGTTTAAAATAAAATAAATACTTTAGTTCATTTTCGAGTGAACTTAAATAAAAATAAAAGTTTTCATTAAAGTAAATTAAACTCATTAACTTTGCACATTTCAGTTCTTTCTTTTTAAAATTTTATAAAAGTAATAATTAACGCATAAAATTTGAGATTTGGATAAGAATAAAATAAAAAAATAATTCATGCAGTTATTAGATATTTTTAATTTTTGTCTATAGTTTGGCTTGTTGATTGATAATTGAAATTAGTCAAACAATTATATTAATCGTGTAATTAAAAGAAGTAAAAAATAATTGAAATTGATCAAAACTAACAAAATAATCATGCAATTAAAATTAATGAATTAATTAAAAAATTTTAATCAATTATTAATCATCAAAAAGGTGCTCATATTGGTATTTAATCATTAAACGGTAATCCAAAAAACATGATATAATTATTAATCATTATGATTATTAATCATTATTTAACCCAAATAAAAGTTATAATATTTTGTATACTTTATTGTATTAACCTGTCGAAGTTAAATAAATCGGGCATGAATAAATCGTTTTGTACTTGGTATAAGTTTGGTCATTTTCGAACTACAGTAAAACCCGCTTAAGTACCTCACGAAAAATGTCAGCTTTTTGAGGTACTTAGGCGGGTTGGGTACTTAAAAGAACCCGCTTAAGTACCTCGATGCGGGTACTTAAGCGAACATAATTATTGATGTAGTTAAAACTTCTTGTTAACTTACTTAAATAAATCCCTGAATAAAACATGAACATTTAATGAAGTATACGCATTTTAAAACAAAGATCGTAGCATTATTTAAACACATAAAGAAAACTTGTTTTGTCATTTTTACAATAATTCAATTCTTTAAAAAGTCATTGATTATAAATATTTATACATACATACAGTTTGGACCAAATTCAAAATGATATTGTTTCCCTAACAAATACCATATAAACCTAAGCTTAAGATTTTGTAGAACCCTGAAAATTCATCAAATCTTCAAACTTATTTCTTAGAAGTGTCCCCATTCGATTTTAGTGCAACAAGTTGGAAGTGGCGAAAATTACCGTTTTTTTAGAACTTTTTTGCCGAAGGTGCTGCGGTTATCTTCACATAAAAATAAATTGTGTTTATTCGTTATATGGAAGCAAATGCTACAAAAAAATTTAAAAAATCAACGGTAATTTTTAGCCACTTGCATGCATGTTGTTACACTGACGGTGGCAATTAACATCGATTGAGTAGCGCTGCCACTGAACTTCAGAATATGTAAATATTTAAAAAATTTTAAAAGAGCACTTAAAAGGGGAAAATTGTAAGTAAAATGGTAAATAGGGCACGAAAAATTTAGGTACTTAGGCGGGTTGGGTAAATAAGCTGGTAGGTACTTAAGAGAGGGATTTTCTTCAGATTGCATTAAAAAATTCACGGTGCCCCAAAAATGTTGGTTACTTAAGCGGGTTAGGTACTTAAGCGGGTGGGTACTTAAGCGGGTGGGTACTTAAGCGGGTTTCACAGTAGTTCGGTTTCAGTCAGGAAATTCTAGTATTTTTCCTGATTAGTTTGAGGTTTCACTGCAGGGACTGTCTCGCTTTGATTTCGGAATGTTTACACATTGAGAAGTTAGCTTACTGCCAATATAGAAGTATTACATATGAAGAGGTTAGAATCAAAAGGGTCTAAGTGACATTTTTATGAAAATATAAGTTATACCCATATTTGTATAGTTAAATATAGTATTTGTTTGATGACAAAGAGATCCAAGTCATTTCGGACATTGAAGTGCCTGCATTCATTTAGGCAAGGATCATTGCAAATGCTTTTACCCAGAATTTACAATAAGTAATCAACTTTAACCTTAATTATCTCAAAACAATGTCAGACCTACTTAGATCCTTTTGATTCTAACCCCTTCATATATGGTTTAATTAGACTAACATTTTTTGGGCTAAAAACTGCATACCCAAAAATTTTCTTAAGATTCAGATTCAAAAGTTCGAAATTTTGTTGAAGATTTGTTGAATTTTCCTAAAGTTTATATTAAGTTTGAAAATTCGATTTAATTGGTTTTGATTAAAGGGTCTTCTTATCTTCTTATATATAAAGTAAAGTTGCATAAGTTATGTAACACATTTACTCAAAAGCCACCGAATCGATTTTGAAGAAATTTTCACAGTTTATTAAAACGTATGAGGAGCATTTTTAAGTTATGTTTGTTTGCTATATGATAAATAGATCCAGGAGTTATGGTCAAAATGTGAACATTATTTTTTACCCATATAACAAAAAACAACAGCAAACACAATTTCTATATGGGGCAGAATTCGTCAAGGGTACCAGGAAAAACCTTTTATGGCATCATTTTGTTCAAACTCTACCACGTTGTTACTATGGTTACTGGCAAACAATGTGTAACAGAATTTTTATTCTAACGCGGTTTTTTGTCGAGTTATACGAGTTTATAAATACAAATTTCAGCCCCATTTTCTTACTTAGTCACAAGTTTTCTTAAAATTCTTATCCCATATCACACTTATGATAGAAAAATAAAAATTGCTGTCCTATTAGACGGAAAAATGCTTTTTGGTGGAAACTATAATTTTAAAAAAATTTATTTTTTTTTTTAAATATTGCTGTCCCATTAGGCGGAAAATGCTTCTTGGTGGAAACTATAATTTTTTCCAATTTTTTTTTTTTACAAAAAATTTCCAATAAACAAAATTTTGTTGCGTTTTTTAAACAATGACCATTTTTGTTTTTGTGTTTATTTTCTAAGGTTTCCAACGATATATACTTGTAAATTTATTTGATATATTTTATTTAACCATTTTTACGCTAATAACAAACGTCTCGGATTTTCAGCAAATTTTTCGATTATTTCCTTCTGAATCATCTCGCTGTTTTCGGTAACGAGTTTTCTATGAACGCTCATGAGGCATAATCCAGAAAGCCCTTCTTCTCCTGTTGTGCTCCTGAGCCAGGTTTTTACTCTACGAAGAGTAGAATTTTTTAGATAAAATTTCACAAAAAAATGTGTTATTAGTAGAGCTCTAGATACCCGGGTATCGAGCAATGCGAGTAGCTCGATACTCGCTCGAAACTCGTTCATTGCTCAACTGCTCAAATGTTTGTTCAAAATTTTCGAGTTTTTGAACAATTTCATAAACAAAAGAAAATTTGTAAATTGTATTTGTCAGCAGCTGCTTTCTAATTCATGTTAAATAAATTATATTATTAAATACCAATGTAACAATCTTTGCATTATATATCAATAATTTGAAAAATTTAAAAAGTTGCTACCAAAAATGTCAATATCATAAAAAAAACATTGCTCAAATTACTCGAAAAAACTCGAATTGCTCGAGCTCATGCTCGAAAATTTTCGAGTAATGAGCATTGAACAAGTGTGGGAGTACTCGCTGCTCATATACCCGGGCTGTTTGATAATGTGCGGACAAAATGGAGAGCTCTAGTTATTAGCAAAATTGTAGAAAATTTGAAATAAATTACTGCAACTTAGCTAATTATGTTTCTAATGGAACTTTTTGGATCCATTTAAATTTTTTGGTCAAAGTCATACCCCCTTTTTGTACAATTGAAAAACTCGAATGACGGTTCGATGTACTAGAGATGTCATTAAAAAAAAGCATCTATGCATCGATACATCGACTATTTATACATCGAGTGGACATTTTTCGATGCATCGTGGCAAAACATCGATTTTTTCGATGCATCGATGTTTTTCCGACATCCCTAACGAAGTGTACTAAATGATCGCTCCACAGTCGCTATTGTGCATGGAAAAGCGTTCAAAATGGAAATACACCTATTTATCGCTGGTAGAAATTCGTTTTTTTAAATAGATCTCCAACTTCATCATCCTTCAAGTCTTCTTCGGACAAGCTCTTTTTCTCTTTTTTCCATAATTGTACCAAAGAATGGGTTCACCGCACATAACTAGATCATAAATCTGTTGAAAATGCTTCGCGTTCTTTTATACCTTTTCACTGGAACATTTAAGCTCTACACAGAGTTACAGCGGACGACGGTGAAGCGGACGACGGTGAAGCGATCGACGGTAAGTGAACATCTGAAAAGTTGCCGCAGTGAAATCCGTCAGAGTAAACACAACACAAACACATTTTTTCGGTACGTGCATGAATGATGTTTTTCTGGAAGAAAAAATGGATGAAAACATTGGCAAACTTGTGAAAATAATAAAAATTACTACAATCAACACATCAACCGAAGAACATGGGTGGTAAAAATGCTGCCGCCGCAATTATGAGACATTCCATATGCCTTTGTGAGTTTTAATTTTGACAGCGGTTAACCGTCGACCGCTTTACCGTCGTCCGCTGCAATTCTGGGTAGAGCTTTAATCGAGTACAATGGGTGCAATCGAAACAGCGAAAAAGGTGGAGTATTTTCATTGGAAAAGCATACAGTGAAACCCGCTTAAGTACCTCCCCGCTTAAGTACCTAACCCGCTTAAGTAACCAACATTTTTGGGCAATGTGAATTTTTGAATGTAATCTGAAGAAAATTCCTCTCTTAAGTACTTCCCCGCTTATTTACCCAACCCGCCTAAGTACCTCAATTTTTCGTACCCCATTTACCATTTTACCTATAATTTTCCTCTTTTAAGTGCTTTTTTAAAATTCCTTAAAATGTTTACATATTTTGAATCTCAGTGGCAGCGTTACACACCTTCGGCAAAAAAATTATAAAAAATCAACGGTAATTTTTAGCCACTTGAAACTTGAACATTATTCCTCTAAAATTGAATGGGCTATAAAACTGTATACTTTAAAAACACATCTGAGAAAAAAAATTTTGAAATTTCATTAATTTTTTTCTTTAAGTGCTCTATAAAATCTTAAGCTTAGGTTTACATGGTATTTGTTAGGGAATGAACTGTATTTTAATTGAAAAATCTTAAATAAATACGTATACTTCATTAAATGTTTTTATTCAAGGATTTCCATATTTAGGTAAGTTAACAAAAAGATGTAACTACATCAATAATTATAGTCGCTTAAGTACCCGCATCGAGGTACTTAAGCGGGTTCTTTTAAGTACCCAGCCCGCCTAAGTACCCCAAAACGCTGACATTTTTCGTCAGGTACTTAAGCGGGTTTTACTGTAGTTGTAAAGATGCCGTTAGTGAATCCAGATACGGTTTTATTATAGACCGTCGCACAGTGGGGCAAAAAAGGTTGCTGTGGACAAATCAATTTTGAGAGCCCAAATATGAACCGATTTCACTTTTCCTTCATTTAAATAAAAGATAATTAAATTTCGCGTCGCTTTATCTGTGGCGAGTTTGTAAAAAGGCTCTGGTTTCTAATTTATTTATGTTGAAAAATTAAAGAAATACCATTTTTACGTTTGAATGCTTTCACTTGTTTGGAAAATACTTGAAATTAATTTCAGATATCTGCAATTATTTAAAAAATTATTTATAAACATTTTTCCATAGGACACATTTAATTAAAAAGTATTTAATTTGTTATCTATACTAATATATATTTTGAAAGCCGTTTTTATACCCGAGCGCACTTGTGCTCAAGGGTATATTAATTTTGTTCACATAACGGTTGTTTGTAACAGCCAAAACGAATCGAGATAGATATAGACAAATGTATACATATATGCTCAGAATGAATAGAGAAATCGATTAAGCCATGTCTGTCTGTCCGTCCGT
>NW_016157302.1:369520-369751 GCF_001687245.7 Rhagoletis zephyria
AAATTTTTGGAAAATGGGCGTAGCCACGCCCAATTATGGTTACATGTGTATATCTTGGTAACCGCTGCACCAATGTCTTCCAAACTTGGCACAGGTGTTGGCCTTAGTACAGCATATTAAACGGTTGAAAATTTTAAAAATCGGACAATAACCACGCCCACATCACATATAACGGTAATTTAGAGAAATCCAAAATCTTCGATAAATCAGAAAATATTAAAGCTAATTTAT
>NW_016157302.1:370107-378485 GCF_001687245.7 Rhagoletis zephyria
CTTGCAACAATTCTTTACCAAGAAATATGTTTATGGTAAAATTTTGGAAAATGGGCGTGGCACCGCCCACTTATGATAACATATACGTATATCGGTAACCGTTATACCAATTTGTACCAAACTCGGTACGGTTATTGTGCTTGCCACATAAAAGCCAATTATTAAAAATTATTGAATTCAGGCTAAAATTACGGCCGCTTTTCATATAACGGTAAATTTCAGAAATGCTTGAAACTGCAATATTTCGAAATTTAAGGACGCTACTCAAAATTGGTACACCCCGGTTTACCATCTAGCGGTAGCTTTCGGAAAGGTGAAAAAACATATATTTAATACTTGCGCCGGGTATTTAATATTCGGCTCCGCCCGAACTTAGTCTTTCTTACTTGTTTTCGTTTCTTTCTGTTCGAAAAAATTAATTTGAAGTATTTTCCAAAAAAGTGGAAGCATTCAAAAGTAAAATTTCTTTTCCTCAAATTTTTCAACATAAATAAATAAAAAGCTAGAGCTTTTTAAAAAATCACCACGGACAGATCGACGCGAAATTTAATTATCTTTTATTTAAAAAAACAAGAAACTTGAAATCGGTTCATATTTGGGCTCTCAAAATTGATTTGTCCACGTCAACCTTTTTTGCCACACTGTGCGTCGCCAGTACTCATTTTCATAGACCGATGGGAGTAACTTCTGTTTTTTTTTGTTTTCCTGCCAAACGTGGTAGAGAAATTTCTACTCCTAGATCGGCTGTAATCATACGAGATTTTTTAATTAACTCCGTAGTGATTCCTTCTACATTCTTGCGATGATTCTTAACCACCTACAAAATATTTTCAGTACGCTGACCAACGACGATGAGGTCTAGTTATCGTCTTCATTTGCAAAATGTTTTCTGTAGGTTCCAGTAACATTGAATACTTAGCAATTGTCATTAAAGCAATGATGAACACAATTGATACGCAGACTTTCTTGTGAAAAAGTTTCCCTGAATTGACAACTTTTCTAAAGCTTCCACAACTTCAGCGAAATTTTCTGAAAATTTCCTGACAGCCTTATATTTGTCTGACCATTTTGTGTCACACAAACGTGATATATTAGGCAGCTGTGCATCCTTCCCACAACAAGTTGTGGTGCTATTCAAGATCTTTAATTTGAGGCATGGAAGAAATTTTTAGGCCCTCTGGGAGCCAAGTTATAACAATTTAAAACAAACTACGAATCTGCTGTTCGAGTTTTTGCTCTGAAATTAGAATAAAAATTTGCAAAAATGTCGAATGAAATTTCGAAGTTTAACTTCAGAACCGTTATTATTTGGCTATCAAAGAGCCTAGAGACTTCTACCTTGGCTCAAATTAAAGGTCTTGAATAGCACTACAACGCACTTGTTGTTCGAGTGACATAAAATTGTGTGAGGGATGCATCGCTGCATGAAAATCATAAAAAATGCACTATATAATGCATATTTCAAATTGAGGGGTTCAAATTTTGTTTTTTCGTTTTTTAAATAGTGGAATCGTGTTTCTCTTGTCAAGTCAAATCTATATTATTAGTGTAATAAAACATAAAAAAAAAATTTTTTTGAACAAATGCGGTGGACTTTGCATGTTTTTTTCGAAGAACAGTATTTCTGACCAACTTTTTTAAGGTCAAGGAGTATTTGTGGCTCATTGCCAATATTTTTTCGTGAAAGGGAATTACATTAACTTTCAAAACTATTTTGTTTCATATCAAAATGTTGCTTCTGTCGAAAGCGCTACGATTAATTCGCATGGAGTGTAAAAAGCATACTGTGCGCCCTTGCATAAACTGCTTCTCAAATGTAATCAATGGGTAAGTTCAGAGGGCGCAACAGTTGAGGGCAACCGTGGCTAAAAAAATCAGTGATCGTAATGCATCTTCTGAACGGCTTGATACATTAGCTGTCAAATTCAACAACACAGAACTTGTTGTCTCAAATGATCAGAAAAATATTTCGATCATCTAACACGCAATTAATCAGTAGATCAGAAGTACAAAATAACCCGTTCAGAAGGTGCAATCGCAACAGTTACTGAGCTGTTTCGCCTTCTGAACGCGCCCAATGCGAATGTATCAAATACTACATCAATTTCTTTCGAATTACTTTCATCGATTGACAGGCAATTGATGGCGAGCCGTTGTTTTTAATTAATTAAATTTTGGAACAAATATTTTGCTAGACATTTCTATATATCATCATCAGATAAGCTGCATTACCTTTTGCCAAAAAGTAATCTAGTGCTTAATTGCCGCATTACTCTTTAAAACATTCTGCATTACTTTGAGCGTCTGCGTTAATGAAAAGTATATAATGTAGCAGAAGCCCTCACACCTTACCGTCAATAGGTTCTTTCCCGTACGCAACGCGGGTTCCCGCGGGTGCCCAAAACAACCCAGAAATCATTCCCGTACTCAACAAAATGAGTAATAGAGAGCGAAAATTGGAAGGTATTGGATCGTAAGTGTCTTCTTCTTCCTGCCCGAAACAGCCCGGACTTTTTCTCAGGGTAAAAATGGATAAAGTGTCAAAGTGCATATCAGCGGTTTTGTGTTTACATGTCGCCTGCGTTTACTTGATGCTTTTAAGGAATAGTGAATGGCCTGTTGCTGTATTTTCCATATTTATATACTTAAAATCAAATTTGTGAAACCAAAATTCAATTTCGAAGTGTTTGCATTTAAGTGACAAAAACAAAAACAACGTGAATCGGCTGTTTCTCAAATTCTGCGCACGAAATGTGTTTTTTTTTTGCGTTCCCGTACTTCTGGACTACATTCCATTTTTGAGAGCAAACTTTTCGCTTATTCTCTAATTACCGGATCCGGTCCGAATTTTTAGGGAAAGAACCTAATGTCACGCAATGTTAAATGTAATGCATACACTGAGGGAAATAATGCATAGTAAAAATGAATACTTTATATTTGATTATCGTTTAGAAATGTTCGTATTTAAAAATAATATCGAGTCCTAACCGCCAAAATAACGTAGACGACATTTTTTTCAAAATTTTCTTTTTGATGCAGAATTGCATCTATATGCTCAAGGAATATTTCTGCATCAAAAATAAAATTTTGAAAAAAATGTCGCTTACGTTATTTTGGCGGTTAGGGCTCGATATTTTCATACGAAAATTCAGTACGCACTTATTTGAATGTCTACATCTGAGTATGTATATGTATGTAAACATACCCTGCAGAAAATCTGACTAGCTCAGAACTAGCGTAGAACTACATCATTTCCAGTTGGATTTTGGAATGCGTCAATTGGATTTTAGAATAGTCAATTGAATTTCTGAAAGCGTATTGGATTTTAGAATAGTCAACTGGATTTTAGAAAGCGTCAATTGGATTTTGGAAAAGTCAAGTGAGTTTTAGAATGGGTTTTGGGTCTTCTCTGCTTGCTAATGACCTACTCACAATAACCGCGTTAAAGCATGACCATGTTGAGTAGAAATTTACAGGTTGAAATGAATAATGAAATAGTCGAAAATTCGGGAAAAATCTTATCCCGGCGGAACATTTCAAATTTAATGCAAAATATGGGACATCCCGGTAAATACGGAACATTTTAAAGAAAATTGCAATTAAGTGAGTGGACTTTTTTCATATCTCAAAAACGCGAAATTTTGCTAAATCTCAAAAACTGTTATACTTTCGTCTATTCTGATTTCGAACTAGGATTCCACGGAAAGCTCTTCATAAAAATTCGTACAAAATGTTGCAGTTGGCCAACTGCATCCAAAGAAAATTGTAATAAAGTGAGTACACTTTTTTCAGATTTCGAAATCCCGAAATTCGGCTATATCTCAAAAACTGTTCTACTCTCTTAATTTCGTATTCGTATTCAGCGAGAAATTTTACATAAGCATGCATATAAAAAGGATTTTTTTTTTCTTCTGTAAACTTGTGTTATTGCCGACAAAAATGCAAGGCGGACCCGACCGAGTGCATTATATGATGAAAGACTTGTAGTCCTTTTGCCACGCCCAATACAAATTACATATCGTTGGAAAGCTTAGAAAATAAGCTATCGAAATACGCCAATTGCGAAAAAAAACAAAAATGGTACATTGTTTAAAAAATTCAATAAAATATTTTTTATTGCAAATTTTTTTCAAAAAAAAAGCAAAAAATTATAGTTTCCACCAAAAAGCACGGAAAAAGCTGTAATAAGTCAGCAATTTTTGATTCGCTATCATAAGTGTGACATGAGATAAGAATTTCAAGAAAACTTGTGATTCTAAGAAAAAGGGCTGAAATTTGCATGTTTAAACTCGATAACTCGATAAAAAAAACCGCGAGTGCACCCATACTCGTACCCGTCTTTGAGGCAGCGCTACGACTTAATTATATACCCCAAAAAATGGGAGGAGGTAAGAGTAGTTTTCATTCCTAAAGCAGGAAAACCAACAAATACGAGACCAAAAGAATTTAGGCCGATTAGTCCCGCTCAATCTTTAGAGCGACTAATAGAGGGACATATTAGAGACAAGGTGGGCAGCAAACTTTCGGCAGCCCAGCATGGGTACAATAAGGCAAGATTAGTTGAAACAGCACTCCACTGCCTAGTGCAAACAATTGACAGATCACTATATTATAAAGAATACATCTTCGATGCCTTCTTGGACATCGAGGGTGCTCTCAACAACGTATCTCATCGCTGGTAAATTTGAGTGTAAGCAACTCATTAACCTCGTTTATTGAACGAATGCTAACCGGACGCGGAATAAGCGCAGGATTAGGTGAATCGCAAATAAAGAGATTACCGGTAAGGGGTACGCCCCAGGGGGGAGTAATCTCACCGCTTCAGTGGAACATAGCAGTAGAAGGCTTCTTCGAGAACTTGAAGGTATTGGCGGTCAGATAATTGCATACGCGGACAATATTGTGATAACTATCTCGGGTAAACATCTCTCAACATTGACCGATCTGAATATAACTTTAGAGGGCGAATATAACTTTAGAGGGCAAAACCCTCGCAGTAAAGGAAGAGGCCAAATATCTACGTCTTATAGAAGATAGGAAACTAAACTAGGGGCCCAATGTTGCAGATAGAGTTCGCAAAGCAACAGTAGCACTATATTTCTGCAGCAGGACAATAGGGAAAATAAGGGGCATGGAACACAAAATAATACACTGACTATACGCGGCGGTCGTTAGGGCAATTATCTATCACGGTATGGTGGTATGGTGGGACACCCTTGGGAAAGGCGTTAACTTAAACAAAATTGATAAAATTCAAAGGCTTGCGTCCACGCTCATAACTGCTGCGATTAGAACAACACCATCCAAGACACTGTATGCCCCACTGAATTTTCTTCCGGTAAACCTACATTCCCAACAGGTCGCAAGCGGTGCGGCGATTGAAATGAACATTCTAAATAAATGGTCAAATACCAGTTATGGTCACAGTAGAATAATAACGGAGTTTCCGGAGCTTCCCGGATTGGTGGACTATGCACTTCCAAAATCTACAATAGAGTTTACGATCCTCCTAACCTCAAGGGAAGAGTGAAAGCATGGCGTTGTAAGTATTGGAGAGTCCATCCATGTATACACAGATGGCCCAAAGCTCGAGGGGTGGGTTGGAGGAGATGTATACTCCCATCGCCTGGGAATCTATCTTAGCTTTCGTCTCTCGGGCCGCTAACGTTTTTCAGGCGGAACTGATGGCAATTGACATGGCCACGAAACTGGTAAAGTGTAATATTATACCTACGGTGACCATAAATGTGGATTCAAAATGAAGGACAATTTTTCAAAAATNACTAACGTTTTTCAGGCGGAACTGATGGCAATTGACATGGCCACGAAACTGGTAAAGTGTAATATTATACCTACGGTGACCATAAATATGGATTCAAAATGAAGGACAATTTTTCAAAAATATGCCTACATATATTTACGTAGTATAAAAATATCAAAAGAGTATTTATGATTCTAAATTCTTAATACATTTTAAACTTTAAAAATGAAGCACGTTTTCTTCATCGATATTAATCCTTTTTACATGAATATTTATAAAAGTATAGTAAAACATATTATAATTACAATAGCTTACACGAAAAGTGAAAATCTTTAAAAGATTATTTTATAGGCAAATTTTGAGTCGTTCAAAACGAAAACAATACCCTTCTTTTTTTGTTTTTTTGGTACTTTTCGCAGCTATTTGTCAAAAATCGACGTCATGAATCGACGTAAACGACGAGTTACAAAGTGCCATTTACAAAAATATATAATTTGTGCAGATTGCGCTCCATAGCATCTACATTTCTAATCCAATTTTTATTATCTTTGGCTCAAAGTTTACTGTAATGATATGTCTTCTTTATAGAATTTTTAAAATAATGAAAAAAATAATCAAATGAAACTGCGTATTTGATTTAAAATCTCACTTTTTTCGACTTTGAAGACAAAATGCAAATGGTCGCCTGTAGCATCAATAATTTTCATTGAAGTCGCCACAAGTTATATATTTTGGGAAGAGGCACATCAATACCCTTCGAGCTGTAAGTCGCTTACGTTGATTTGGAGACTTTTTCATGAGATATTGAAGAAAAGCTACGAAAAGAACCAAAAAACACTTTTTTGAAAAAATCCATCCATTGTCCGATAATTTTAAAATAACGAATAAAATGCGGGACAAATCCAGGACTTGGAAAAAATCAGTACATTTTCAGGTTTTTCAGGTTTGAAAAACTACGCAGGACCGACCTTCGAAAAACAGAACGGATGGTCACCGTAATTATACCCCAAGTTGATATCTATATCTTCACTGACATCCAGGCGGCAATAAAATCCCCCACGAAGCAGTCGACAACCTCCATGGTAGCCATGAAAAGCGGCGTATCTCCAAACGAGATGACTGAGTCAATTCGCCCAAAGGTGATATGGGTTCCGGGACACTGCGACATAGAGGGAAATCGTAAGGCCGACGAACTGGCACGACTTGGCACAAAATTTCCTTTTGAGGATATAAATGACGAAATGGGAATACCCCTACAAAATTGTAAGCTACTTATCTCCGAGAGGCTTACTAAAGTAGTGAACGACAGATGGCATGACGAAATCACCTGCAAAACTTCCAAGCAATTGTGGCCGGTGCTCAGCGCTAAACGCACTAGTCTACTACTGAACCTAAATAAGCACAATATTGGATTATTAGTATCTGTCATAACAGGGCACTGCCTAATTAGCAAGCATGCCTATCGACTTGGCCTACATTTACATGATTTCTGAAGAAGCTGTCAAGATAAAGAGGAGGATGAAACGCTTCTGCACCTGCTGTGCCAGTACCCTGTTCTAGC
The DNA here is from genome assembly GCF_001687245.7 of Rhagoletis zephyria. Classification (NCBI taxonomy): domain Eukaryota; kingdom Metazoa; phylum Arthropoda; class Insecta; order Diptera; family Tephritidae; genus Rhagoletis; species Rhagoletis zephyria. Next base: position 377,430 of record NW_016157302.1, read on the forward strand.
CAGACGAAGACTCTCCACACAAGGTCCTTATACTCCCCAGAAACATATTGAAAAATGCATGATATCATATAATTCAATTCAATTCAATTTATTAACTTCTTGAGTACAGTAAAACGCGAGGTCTTTTCAATACAAATAATCCAAAAAAAAATTACAAAATTAACTTCAACTAAAATCTAATTAGATAAAGTACAGAAAAATATTGTGATGGTAACAACAATATTTAATTATAAGTAATAGTTGTGCAAAAAAAAAGCATATATATATATATAATAGATAAAGATAATATTTTAGGAGAGGAGTTTTAGGGAAGGTAGAAGGATTTTACTTAAAAAGACTTGTAACTGCCGCTTTGAAGCATCCAAACATTGTTATACATTTAATTGAGGTTGGTAAGGAGTTCCAGATTCTGACAACACTAACAAAAAACAATCTAGACGCTGTTAAAGTTTTATACCTAGGTACAATAATATTATGGGTGCGAGACGATTGAACCAGGTTCAGTTTTCGGTAAAGATAGCATGGTTGTCGGTATCTAATTAACTTATACAAAAATAAGATGTTACGAATCTTCAGATAGCTCTCCAAGTTCGAGCCTAAGATGCTTTTTGTGAACTCTGAAATGTGGTCATACTTTCTTTTACCGTAAATAAATCTGGCTGTATTATTTAAGGCCATATTTAATTTGTTCTTGGATTCACTGTCCAGATTACAATAAACCATTTCGAAATACGAAATGTTGGGGACAATAAGAGACCGTACCAATTTAAGTTTTATGTTAGTTGGTAGGCAGTTACACGTTTGCCATAAATTCCTTAGAATCAAATATATCTTGGATATACAATGGCTAATGTGATCTGTGCAAGTTAAATGTGTATTCATTTTAAAACCAAGATTCGTTACAACGGATTGGAAATTCAACTCCGTATTGCCCAGCATTAATGACGGCAAACTTCTTAAATCAAGAGGATCAAACGATATAGGCAGTACCTGCGTTTTGGCAGCGTTTAAACTGAGACCGTTCGTTTTGGCCCACTTTACTATTCTACCAAGATC
>NW_016157302.1:383305-384881 GCF_001687245.7 Rhagoletis zephyria
AAAAAATATATAACCCAGAAAAAAAAATTTAAGCGAATAGGAGACATGACATAATTTTTTTACGAAATCCGTCCGACTTAATGGCGCATATACATGCATATACTAAGTATATGAATCTTTATGAAAACGGAAGTACACGGACACCCCATGGCAGTTGCAAATTGCATTCAAATTATACGATTTTGATAAGAGGGCATTTCAAAAGTTTCCAATTTCAAGTTTTTCGCTCTTGAAGTCGTCAAAAAGCGACATCCTCGTCCTTCAATCTGCAAAAGCACAGAAAAAGTGGAAAAGTTGACATATGTGCGCCCGGAGCAATTTTTAAGCAGCAGCGGGAGAACTGACATTCGCCGCGATGGCTTAGGGGTGGCAATTGTTTGAGGCGTGCTGCAGCAGGGAAACACTTGATTTCGCTGCAAAGTGTTGTGTCGATGATGCTTCAGTGGATTGCTGGAGAAATTATTTGATTGAAAAATTAATAGGCAACCAAAACATAAGTATACTATACAGCAAGCAAAGTCTTGCTCAATTTGGAAAACTTTATTCAAATCCAAAAATTTTTTCAAAAGAATACTAACTTTTTTTCTATTTAATATCAAAATAATTTTAAAGATATTTATGAACCATTAATTTGGCCAGCCAAAGTTGTGTGTGGTTATGAACTGGATATATTAAAACGTTGTTATTCGTATTGCGTCTGTTAATATTTCGTCCTGAACACAAGCGAGACTGGTTTAAAATGAATGCATTTGGGTTTGATTATGACCCCGAATATGTTCTTAGTTGCAGTAACTCAACTATTCTTAGCCCTGATTCTTAAGTCTTAAGGCATTGTGTACAGCCTAAAACGTAGAGATATGGAATGTCTAAGGTTCATAAAATAACCTCTTTCCAACTGCTAGATGGCCTTCAAAGTGAGCTACGAAAAAAAAAAATATTAAAAACATTCCATCACGTAAATTCCTTTTTTCACTTTTCATACACTGACCTATGGTCTGGCAGCTACTAACTATTTCCTGGCCAAAAGTCATTTTTTAAAGTATCGATAAATCGAGTTTTTTTGTTCCTTCACTAAACTAATTCTCCCGTTGAGATATCACATGTTAAAGTTGACATTTCTACTAAAAGTTTACATTTTTTTCTTTCGTAGTCAGTATTCTTGTAATTCGAATTCGAATAAGTCTTCGCGTGAGAAAGATACTTAAAAAAAAAGAATGGATATGAATAACGAAGGTAATATTTGTGTGATTAACAAAAAAGAAAACTACCATATAATTTGCAAATTAAAATAAAACTCATTTTCAAAATGGACTCTAATTCGGGTAATAAAATTCCACTTTAAGTAGAGCTATAAAAAATTGGTTTCATTTGGTGGTCTTCAAGAATCATGTTGCACTTTCTTGAACCTTTTGAATAATGGCATTTTTTCTTAGAAAACTTCCACGTGTGTTTTGCCATGTTTTCGATGTTTGTAAAGAAGCAGTCAACAAAGGTGCAAAAAAACTGCTTTTTTACACATTTTGCTACGAAATCTATATATAAATACGCCACAAGAAAATTTTGCAATCCCTTTTTT
>NW_016157303.1:0-5376 GCF_001687245.7 Rhagoletis zephyria
TTCTGGAACACAACATTGCAAGTTGATAAAAGCGTTGTAAAATATAAAAGAGTGTAAAGACGACTTTCAAGAGTCGCAAAAAGGCAGGTTAAAGAGCTTCCTTTTAGAAGCAATAGAGAGGAAATTCGGTGAACGTATAGATGCAATGCAAAGAGTTCAAAAAACATGCGAAACGAGCATAGCTGAGGCCAAGAAGCTGTAGCTGAGGATGTGAAAAAGCATAGCCAAGATCTATGCGAGGCTGTGGTACGAAATGAGAGTGAAGTAGAAAAATATGTGAAGAAATAAAAAAGTCAGTAAGTGAAGAGTTTAAATCAAGCTATCATAGCAAGGCCTCATATGCTGAGCGTTTAAAAAGCGGAATAGTGAATCACAATGGGCCGAAAATAAATAAAGAGAAACCGTTGATCTTAAAACCGAAAGAGAAGCAAGACGCGATGAAAACAAAAGAAGACCTGAATAAGAACGTTGATCCGTCGGATCTAAAAATAAGCAATGTGCAGGGTAGGGAAAGTGGTACAATCGTTATTCAAAGCGAAAACGAGTCTGAGCGCGATAAAATAAAGACCGCAATTGCAAATAAAATGAGTGGCCGCTATGAAATTAGAGTGCCGGGTACGGCTAAACCCAAGTTTATGGCGTTTGGAGTAAGCTTTAAATAAATATGAAAGCGAGCAACTTGCAGAAATTATTAAAAAACAAAATGAATGTTTAAAAAGTGCGGACTTTAAAATTATTAAATACATTGAAGTCAAGAAAGATAAGTCGAAGTACTATAATGTGCTCATTGAAATGGACGTTGATACGTTATCGGCAGTGCTCAAAAGCGAAAAAATAAATATTGGGGGGGAGAAATGTAGAGTCCAAGATGGTATGGGTGTGTCAGTCTGCTCCAAATCATATAGCTGCGAAGTGCAAGGATGAAGAGGTCTGCCTGAAGTGCTTGGGTAATCATAAAACAATGGAGTGCACAAAGGAGCAAATAAACAAGTGTAACAATTGCATTCGTGCAAACAAAAAATTCAATTTAGGGCTCGACGTGAACCACTTGACAACTAACCGACAGTGTCCTGTATACATGAAGAAACTAGAGCATAAGAGAAATAGAGCCAGCTATTAATAATTACAGTCAGTTAATAGGAACCCTGGAATGGACGGTCCACCCAGTACATGAAACGTATAACAGTTACCTGAAATGCGGTTATCTTAACATAAGTAGTATAATAGCTAATAAAATAGAACTTGAAAGGCTAATTGAAATTGTTAATCCAACAAAACAACAGAGGAAATATATGACTATGAAATACAGTTTCCAACTTATCAAGTTGTAAGATGTGACTCGTACAGTAGACATATAGGAGGGGTAATTATAATATTGCGTAACGCACTAGATTTTAAAATAATACTAAACAAATCTCTCGATAAAAATGTTTGGTGTGTAGTTATCCAACTGAAAAATCTCGAAACCAAATGAAAGTCTAGGTGGCCTATCACTCACCCAGTTCAAGTGATGCTGATTTTCTAGCATATATGGAGACCATTTTGTCGCAAATATGCGATAACATGGTAAATACCATTATTATCGGAGATTTTAATATAAACCTGAATATAATGTCGACATATAGTAAGAAACTGAATGAGATATTCGCCCATCAGGCAATGAAACAGTTAACTAACTTTAATACTAGGGTTACTGAATATTCCGAAACACTGATCGACTTATNAAAGTCTAGGTGGCCTATCACTCACCCAGTTCAAGTGATGCTGATTTTCTAGCATATATGGAGACCATTTTGTCGCAAATATGCGATAACATGGTAAATACCATTATTATCGGAGATTTTAATATAAACCTGAATATAATGTCGACATATAGTAAGAAACTGAATGAGATATTCGCCCATCAGGCAATGAAACAGTTAANTTAATATAAACCTGAATATAATGTCGACATATAGTAAGAAACTGAATGAGATATTCGCCCATCAGGCAATGAAATAGTTAACTAACTTTAATACTAGGGTTACTGAATATTCCGAAACACTGATCGACTTATTGTACTCAAACGCTAAGGAAGTTTCATGTAAAAAAGCGGAGGAACATAGAATATCGGATCATGAAACTATAATGTTCAAACTGTCTGAAATAATTTCGTGGAATGGGTACAGCCCAGACAACCTCATAAATCTTTTGAGACAATGCACCTTCGCTGACCTGAATAGTCTCAGTCCTGATGGTATGCTCGAACATATTAATACAAAAGCGGATCAAAATCAGAAATAAATGGTATGACATACAATTGACTGATACTAATAAAGAAAAATTTAAGTTATACCAAAGGGACTGGTGATTGGGTAGAATACAATGAAATAAAGAAAGCGTATAAAAAAATGATTAGAACTAAAAAAATACAATATATGGAATACCAGGTGGAAATTAATAGAGGTGATAGTCGTTTAATGTGGAACATTTGAAGAATATTGTCAATAATACAGATCACAAAGAAAACATCAAGGAAGTTCTAATCAACGGTAAAATATATAGAAATAGTACTGAAATCGCTGAGAGTTAAAGAATTTCTTTGTTGATAGTATCATCGATATTAATGGGAATATAGAAAATGTTAATTATGATCCGATTCAACAGGAAAATAGTCAAGGGATCTTTAAATTTTGTAAGATTAGTACATATGATATTATTCATATATAGGGTACTCACAGTTCTATATTATCTACTGTGTTAATTTTGCCACCTGCTAACTTTAAAACATTTTACCATGTGGTAACTTTGTTTGTTGTTGGTTCCCATACTAATTAGAGATAACACTTTTGGGCAAAATTACTAGACTTTGTCTCATGTTTATGTTCTGTGTTAAACTGGCATCTATCGCTGCTTGTACATACATACATGAATTTCGCTTTGGGCGCAGCGCTGCTTGTACATAAGTTTCTCTTTGCGCCTGCCTGGAGCTGGCAAAGGTTATTTTTATTTTTTTATTTTTGCGCTGTGCTAGCTGAGTATAAAAAAGAGAAGAGAGAATAGAGAGAAATATGTATGTGGTTTGTTGATGCTCTCTAAACACAAACGCGTGAAAGGCAAACGGTCTAGCAATGAGTGGTATTGTTGATCAACTTAATACTTTATTTAAACATAAGGGTTGCTCACAGTTCGAGTGTGTTATCTTGTTAAAGTTGCCACCTTTTAACTTTAGAAGTAAACTGTGAGTACCCTAATAGTGAATAAGTTCAAGATAAAAATTGGTAGAAATAATTTATTAGCCGAGGGTGTAATCAAATACTCCGTTGAATACATGGGTCACTTTTACGCCCTATCTATACATATAATAAAATTGTAACAGGTCGATGTCTGTACATTTTAGATATTAAAGAAAAATTAATGTGGGGGGTCTTTATTAGAGCACCACAAGCCAAATCAACAATTTTTAGAATTTTTGTCTGTCTGTATGTCTGTATGTTTGTTCGCGCATCACTCAAAAACGAATGCATGGATTTGAATGCAGGGTTCACCGATGTATTGCCAGAGGTCTAACTTAAAATATAGGCGGAAAAAAATTAGATAGTTGCCACCTGTTTGAAAATTGGAATTTAAGTAAATTGATAAGAAAAAACGAATATTGCAATATGGTCGTCAAAAGAAAGAGGCTGAAGAAGGCTTATAGCCAAAAGTATCTTTTTAGAGTTGCCACCTGTTTGAAAACTTACATTTAATTTAATTTATAAAATAAATTGAATATTGAAATATGGGTATCAAACTGAAGGGGTTTAGGAAATTTTATTGCCGAAAATATTTCTAGGGAGGGCTGCCACCTGTTTGAAAAATTTTATTGTATTAAATTGATAAAATAAATGAAATCTATTTGTATTCTAAATTGTAACAGGTCGACGGCTGTACCTTATAGATATTAAAGAAAAATTAATATCATGGGTTTTTATTAAAGCCAAATAAACAATTTTTAGAATTTCTGAATCTCTGTCAGTCTGTATATTTGTACGCGCATCAGGTGAAAACATGGAATTGAATGGAGTTTTGACCGATGTATCGCTAGAGATCTAACTTCCAATGTAGAAGAAAAAATTAGAGAGTTGCCACCTGTGTTTAAAATTTCAATTTGGGCCAATTGATACGGTAAAGTGAATACTGCAATATGGCTGTCAAATGAAAGAAATTTACAAAGGCTTACAGCTGAAAATATTTTTGTGGAAGGTTGCCACCTATATGAAAACTTTAATTTAATTTAATTGATAGCATAAATAAAATATTGCAATATTGGCATCAAATTAAAGACGATAGGAAATTTTAATGCTGAAAATAGTTATTTTTAGGGGATTTGCCAATTGTATACATTAAAATTTGTAAAATAAATGAAATATTGAAATACGAATATTAAATTGAAAAAGATTAGGAAGCTTACTTTTGAAAATATTCTTGAAGCGGGTTGCCACTTATTTGAAAACTTTAATTCAGTTAAATTTATAATATAAACTAAGTGTTGCCATATGGGTATCAAACGAGAGTATTTGAGAATAATAAAATTGCAACAGGCCGATATCTGTACATAATAGATGTTAAAGAAAAATTAATAGGGGGTTTATTAGATCAACAGAAGCCAAATATAAAATTTTGGTATGTTTGTCTGTATGTTTGTAAGCGTATCACGCAAAAGCTAATGTTTGGAATTAAATGCAGTTTTCACCGATGTACATATTGCTAGAGCACCAATTGAAAATATAGAATCCATTTTTTTTTAGGTATTTGAACGTGTTAACTTTTTCCAGTGCGTCGTTGTTTATATTTAGAGTTAGCAACGGACCCTTCTCAAAATTTCGGCTTGATATAGCCACAAACTTAATTTTTTTTTATTTCTGTGTGGAGGTTTTTCGCTAAAAAAAATTTAAACTTATCGTTGTTGCTGCCAAAAAATTACGAAATCTGAGACATCACGGTTTTCAATTTCATACAGTTCTCTTTACAATGTATTTCACTAAACTACTAAACGGCTGCATCGATTGGTTCATATTTGGCAACACGTTGAAAATAAATATTCTGACCAAAAATTTACTCGGTATGTGGCTCGGGATTTTCCTAAAATTCTTATACAGACTTAAACGTAAAAAACCAATTATGCTGGGGAACTAAAACTTAGCACTGATGCATATATTGCAAATGCATTGGGAAAGGGGACGTGGCTCCTTCCTTCCATACAAACTGAACTTCTCATATAGCTTATCTCTGGAACTGCTTACGCAACCGTCCTAAAATTCTACACAGCTACATATGTTATCAATACCGTAATTATGGCGAAAAGTGGTAATTATTGGAAAGGCTGGATCGATATACATTTACGTAAACGCGCAA